>NC_056733.1:150578821-150583821 GCF_019279795.1 Protopterus annectens | reverse complement strand
GTAAATTACAAATACAAATATAACACATTAAGGCATTTCTTATTTAAAAAGATACATCATAATTTTGAAAGAATTGCTGAACTATAAACAACGCAAAACAGAAACTGCATAATCACACTGGTTAATGTTAGTGAATGAATGTCAACGTCTGCATATTTTGATTTAAAACACCTATTAACTATGCTGACTTAATAAACTGGGCTAACAAGTTAAAGGTAAAAGCCTTAAATACCGATGGGGTTGATCTGCATATGACTGCATACCAGTATGGCAGTAGCTCCAGTTGTGACCACCTAAGTGTGGCGGGTGGGGGGGGGAGGACTTTGATGATGCCATGGACAATAGTTTTGGATGGTCTTGAAAAAATTCTGCCAAGTCATCATGTGACTTAGGAGAGAGTAGAGAAGCACCAACCAGGCTATTTTTAACAAAGGTATAGGAATGTTAACTTGGCAGTGGAGAAATGGGGAGAAGTGAAACGAACACTGAAGAACACATTAATATAGTGGATATGCACTCCTCTGTGAAGACTTGATCTATTTCTTTAGATGAAGTTATTGAAGTGATTAAACGGTTCCACTATGGCAAGACTAAAGAGTATAGAAACTGTACATCTGGGAAATCAGACAAGGGTAGTATTTTCATTTTCAAAAAGTGGAGCAAGGGGATGTGCTCCAGTTTTAGCACGATCATGTTTTTTTATATTCCTAGGAGAAGCCCTATACTTAGGTGCTGGAAAGCAGACTTCATCCTGCTGACTAGTCTCAAATTCAAGCGGAGCAATGCAGATCCTACCCTGGTCAAGGAATGCTGAGCTACCTCATTGTCCTTCAATAGCCATTGTAAAGCTTACAGGACGTTGCCCTTACAATTTACAAGTTTTTTTTTTTTTTTTTGGCAGAGCTGAAGATGACATATAGCTTTGTGCACCAGAATGTCATGGGGGAGTTGTCTGAACAACACTGTGTTTTTGAGCTATTTAGTCCCAGTTCTCTAGGAGGTAGAGGTACTTTCACATTCTTATCATTGAGAAGAATTTGGTGAAAATGGGCAGTCTGCTAAAGGGTGTGTCTTGTTTCCCTAGTTACTAGGCTATTGGCCTTGAGGCCTTTATAAGCCTAGGATAAAATGAAAATATTGCAGTTACCTACACCAGAATACAGCCAGATAAATCCAGAAAAACAAGCTGAAAAGTAGAAATGCTAGGTTTACTGGCACAAACAAAGCTTTCAGGAATTACCCTTCATCAGTGTTTAACAATCAATCGTTTAATTTATCATGAATCAAAGTAAACATGTGACAGCCATCCAATCACATTAAATAATTAATTACACATTAAAATATTTCACAACATTGGTCTTAAAAAATTAAATAAAACCATTTAAAATAAAACACATAGCAGCATATTGGTGAAATTGCATTTGTTTTTTAGCTAATATTGGTTTTATAGTTACAGCATCATTTAATCCCAGAAAAGCATCAGCTTCTAGCCTAACAGTCCATTTTTACTCTGCTATTTCCAGCATATTGATAATATCACCACCTCTAAGGTTCTTGTGCTTTACTTCAATCACTCTAAATTTAAAATCTTTATGCTTCTACGAATGTCTGATTTATGTTCTATAATGCGATTGCTAAGCCTATGGCTACACTTTCCCTAATAGAAGAAGTGATATGCGGAGCATGCATGTTCCCAATGTTTTTAAGGATATAATAAAGGGGCAATTTATAACAGTTAGTAGATTAAACACTGATGAAACTGGATGTATGGAACAACTGTAAGAAATGGCCTAAGAGTTTAAGGACAGAGGGTATAATGATGTGATTATATTGGAAGCTATAAATCAAGTGATGGAAAAAAGAATGCAGATAGCTTGTCCTTATTTTAGTGAATAGAATGATGCAAATGTAGCAACTAACATAAGTTCACAAGATGGGATTAAAGTTCTATATGTTACCAAATACAACCTTAGAACCAAGGAGATAGAGAAAGGTATAAGAAGGAATTGGAGACTTTTGACATCTATGCCTGAATTAATAAATATAATAGGTGAGAAGCCCAGGTTTATGTACAGAAACTGTATGAATTTAAAAGGCAGTTGTGTTATACAGATCTTAGAATTAATGATACTAATGTGTATCTGCAATTGTTATAGGAATATAACTGACATTGTAAATTTTATACTCCCAATAAATAAGAAATTGTTTGAGTTTCGATGTCAGGCAACATGTAATACAACATCAATAGTATATCTAGGGACTTGTTGTAAATGCAAATGCTTCTATGTGGGAAAGTATAGCCATAGGCTTAGAGATTGCATTATACAACATAAATCAAAAATTTGTAGAGGCATAATGACTTGCAGATATGCAGCAGTCCCATCAAGGCAGGGTCTGAGATTGCTTTGTATGCCAGACAGAGGTCACCTATGAAGAGTCTGTATGAAACTGAGCAGAGGGGCAGGGCTTTTAGCCTATCTGTGTAGGGTAGATTTTTGAGGACCTAGATTCTTCTGGTGAAGAACTTCTGTGGTCTCTCCAGCTGCTGCATGTGTTTAATGAGGTACATGCTGAAGGGGGCAATGGATTCAATAATTGGCATTATAAGGGAAGAATACAGGGATGTTATGACCTCCTTGCCCCTGGGTGAGATACCCTTACTTATAAGGTGGGCCATTATAAAGCTTTCCATACAGTGGAAGCAACATGGTGATCAGAAGTCAGGTTGCTATCAACCTGGGTGCTGGAATCCCTCATGACTGATTGCGTGCTTAGGATGTTTTTATTAATGTGATAATATGTGGGGACATCACTCTCCCCAAAGTGGATGATGATGTATTTTTTGGCATTCAACTTGGGGCACCAGTCATTTGTATGTGTAAGACCCTCTTGGAGGACATCCACATCACTTGAGGAATTGATGACTGCACCCAGCCTGCAGTCATCTGCATACTTGGTCAGCCATATACCACTGGTTTTGGCCTCCACCTCAGAGAAGTATATCCCAAATAACAGAGGCCCCAAAACCGATCCATGGGGTACACTCCTCATTATGGGTCTACTGCTTGGGGTGGCTTCCCCTATTTTGATTAGGTGGGTTCTATCAGTAAGCCAGTTTGCTGCCCATCTCATAACATATGGATCAATGCCTAGTTGAGAGAGTTTATCTATTATGCCTGAGTGGGGAATAGTGTCGAAGGCTTTGGCCAGGTCAAGGTAGACAGTGTGCACGATCTTCCCCTCGTCCGTGGCTTTGGTGACTGTTTCAAAGAAGCTGAACAGATTTAACAGACATGACCTGCCCTTGACAAAGCCAAACTGTGTGGGGTAGAGTGTTTGGAGGTTGCCAATGTCCCTGTTAATGAGGTCCATGATAATCTGTTCCATGGACTTGCAGATCAGGCTAGTTAGGCTGATGGGTCTATAATTTCTTGCATCGGTGGACGCTCCACCTTTGTGTAAAGGGATATCAGTGGCTGACCTCCACTCAGCTGGGAAAAAGATGGTACTTGGGCTTTGGTTTAACAGGGTGCACAATGGTGCTGCAAGTGCATGCCTGAGTTCATGTAGGATGCAGCCTGGGATGTTAATGGGTCCCATGGAGGCTGTATTTTTTGCCTTTGGGAGAGCAGTGATGACCTGTTCTTTAGAGATAAGGGGAGCGGTGCAGGTACTGGGGATGTCTGACTTACTGATGAAGGGACAGAGGGGTGAAGTTTTCACTGAATCTGTCAGCCAGAAAGTTGGCTATATCTACAGCATTTGTGTATGTGGTGTCCTTGACCACCAGTTCTGATCAGATCTGGGTGCATCCTTTGAGACTGGGGACATATTTGAAGAAGCTGTTATGATTGTCTCTCTCAGATGTGGCCAAAATGGACTTGAAGTTGGCTTTAGAGGATTTCACTAGTGCTCTTATTTGCTTGCTCAAGCTAAGGAGAGATTGCTTACAATTGTGCACCTGCTGCTTCTTTGTCCTAGACAGCAATTTTTCCTTTTGTTATATAATTTATTTATTGCAGATGTCCACCAGACAGGTTTACTCTTCCTTGCGGAGGATGATTTTGTCCTGTCAAGTATTCCTGATTCCATGCATCTATATAAGTGCTCGTATAGTGCTTTGGTGTAGATTTGGCCATTGGTGCCAATTCCAACAAAGGAGGAAGAGTCTATAAAGCTGTTTATACCATCCCTCAGGAGTTTGTAATCAGCTCTGGAGAAGTTTTTTTGTTTGAGCCTAGCTGCGGGGGGGTGGGGGGTGGGGGGGGGTCAGGGGAGATGCTGATTTCAAAAGTGACCACTTTATGGTCGGATTTTACCAGGGAGGGTGATACTGTATGAGTGATGCAGTGGTTACTCATGTTGGTTAATACCAAGTCCAAGATATTGTCACCTGTTGTGGGGGTATTGACTAGTAGCTCCAAGGCATTTGCATTGATAAAATTGAGGAATCTCTGGGCATTTACATTCTGCCATGAGTTGTTTTTCCAATCTATGGTTGGGTAGTTAAAGTCACCCAGGATCAGGGTAAAGGGTTGAATCTTGATAGATTCAAAGAGGTCCAGATAGGTGAAGTGGGCATCCTGAGTCATATTTGGGGGTCTGTAGCTAGTTCTGATTTGAATAGTGGTCTTGTCAATGGCTAACTGCACCTGGTGCATCTCCTGTGTGTCATACTGTTTGACCAGCCTGGAGGCGTGTGTGTTTTTAATATACACTGAAACTCCACCTACTTTGGCTTTGCTGCCCACAGTTTGGGACCTGAATGTATGATTGGTTGAGCAACCAGGTAAGGCTGGGATGCTCTCCGCTGGTTTGAGCCAGGTTTCTGTGACTGCACAAATTTCAGCATCTTCCAGGGTTAAGCATGCTTGCAATGAGTGCAGGTTCATGTTTAGACTCCTAGCGTTTAGAAGCATGACCTTTAATTTGCATTTTGTTTCAATTTTTATTTTGGTTTTATCAACCTCAGGACTTTTCCTAAAAAAGCTATGTGTTCT
>NC_056733.1:150446321-150573821 GCF_019279795.1 Protopterus annectens | reverse complement strand
GATAGATAAAGATGTACAATATTTAAATAACTTATGTTATGATATGTTATCATCTGCTTCTTTTAACAAAAAGTGGAAAGGAACTGCTATACCTTGGAGAACAATCTATTGTAATGCCTAAGGTCATAGAATCCATTATTGATACCAAAGTACTGTATACATTTGTAATAGTTAAATATAATTGCAAACTCGGTACACTAGGAAATTTTTACTGGATGACTGGAATAGGTGCGTGAATGGCCAAAGATCACTTAAACTTACTACAAATTCATTTTGAGGGTACTTTAATTTTAGTAGGGGATTTTAACTGCATATCTAGTATAGAAAATACAAGTGAACAGAGGAAAGCTAAATACTGGCTTCAACATTAAAATGGTGGAATAGTAAAAATATTTTAGTTGATTTATTAGTAAATCAGAAAATAAATTATTGTTCTTTACTGGTTATTTTTATGCACATAGGATGCAATCTAGAATTGATAGGATGTATACCTCTATAGATTTACTTAATAAAGTGAATTATTTTAAAATTATCCCTTGTACTTTATCTGATCACAATGCACTATGTATTAATATAGTAATGGATATAAGGACATTTCAGATTATTTACAGAATCTAAGTATATATGATGAAATTAAAAGAGTGTAAGACTTATCTTAAGGAACAGATTGAGAATTTTTTTTTTTAATCTTTGAATGATTTTGGCCAGGATAGTAAAGTCATACTATGGGATTCCTTAAAAATGCATATTAAAGATAGACTGGGAAGATGGGTTAGTAATAAAATGAAAGAGTGGGATGTTAGAAATACAAGACAAAATATAAAAGTGAGGTTTAAACAATTAATGACAAAATATCAAACAGTTTTAATGCATAAAGTGGAGATAGCTTTAGAAAAAATAAAATTAAACAGTTATATGATGAATTCAAAAAATGTACATTGATTAGCTAATAGAAGTAGGATGTTAAGCAAAAAGGCACAAATCAATAATATTTGAAATATTCACATTAATGGCCAGCAAATATCTCTGTTGAATAAGCCTATTACCCTGATAGAAGTTAAAGCAACTTTAAATAAAGGGAAAATGGTAAAGCTCCAGGGTTAGATAGTTTACGTATGAAAGTATATAGTCTACCTCCATTAAATATTTTAGAATTACTTAGTGATATTTTCAGGATAATTAATAGTGACAAAATAATTCCTCCCATGTAGAAATTTTCTGTAATATTACCTATACTTAAATAAGAAAAGGATAATAAGTTTGTTTCCTTAAGTAGACCTTCTTCATTATTAATTGTATACTCTAAAGTATTTACTTCCATCTTTGCTACAAGATTAAGAGATACAATAGACAAATTCATTAATAAAACTTAAACAGGATTTATAGTCAATAGATTAATGTACAATAATATACAAAGGGTAGTAACTATCTTAGATTTAGCAAAAGGAATAAACAAGACATTGACCTTTATTAGCTTACATATTGAGAGAACTTTTGACTCTGTAGATTGTAACTACTTGTTTAAAACTTTAGAATTGTTTGCATTTCCAGAACAGTTTATTGGAATATTAAAAACCTATAAACACTCCAAAGCATATGTTAAAATGGGATCTTATACTTCTCAAGGATTCACTTTAAACAAAGGTACAAAGCAAGATTGTCTCTTGTCCCCTCTACTATTTGCATTAGTTACTGAATCCCTAGCTAATAGTATAAGAAGCAATGAAATAATTGATGTATTCTCAGTTAACAAGCATTGTCATCAAGCTAAACTACAGCTTTTTGCAGATGATATTTTACTAACTATAGAATACTTAAATTATTCAAGTTAAAAAAATAGATGAGGAAATTGAAAAGTTTCAAAAAGTATCACTGCTGAAATGTAATACTAATAAAACTGAAATTTTAGTGTAAAATCCACCACTAGATAGTAGTTTAAAGATAAATATAAATATAATTAGGGAAAGAAAATACATAAATATGTAGGAATAAAAATCTATCAAGATGCGACTGAGACTATTAATAATTTTGAAAAACTATTACAAAATGGAATTCATTTTTTTTACTTTTGAGAATAGGTTAGTACTTATTAAAATTGTATATATACATATATATATATATATATATATATATATATATATATATATATATATATATGTGTGTGTGTGTGTGTGTGTGTGTGTGTATGTATGTATATTGGTCCCTATCAGTGGATCTAATTTTCAGAAACTCAAAATTCATATGGATCTAGTTTTCAGAAACTCAAAATGTATATGGTCAAGAACATATCATCAAGTTTTTGAAAACTCAAAACTTTTTAAATGGAGATTGCTGTATAGTGCGGATTGGAAAATGTACCCTTTTCCTCAGTGTAGTGTGATCTTGGAGTTGGTATATTTAATTTGCAGGGGGAGTGGGTGTACAGGAAGATTGCCTCCCCTACAAAAACATAAAAAGGGTGATTTTGTGTGGGGGTTGTGTGTGTGTTTTTTTTTTTTTTTTGATATTCAAGGTTTTGGAAACAATCATATAATCTCAACCATATAAATTTTCAGTTTCTAAAAACTCGATTATCTGACATAGACACACATAAATATATATATATATATATATATATATATATATATATATATATATATATATATATATATATATATATATATAATTTAATAGCTTTAATACCTGACAAAACAAGATTTTAAAGAAAATGGAAAAAGTGTTAACTTCATTCTCATGGTATCCTAAAAGGCCAAGAATTTCTCAAAGAAATCATATAAAATTAGGAGAGTATGGTGGTATTAGCTTGCCAGATGTAATGTTTTATTCTGTTGCTGCAAGTTTTAACTCTATTGTAGCCTGGGAAGGCTAAACTTACACTAGTCAATGGAAAACCATCCAGGAACAGATTATACTGAATTCTTAAAGTTTATTAAATATGATAATATATGATAATTTAAAAAATATGTAATAATCCTTCATCTGGTCAATAAAATTTACCTTAGAAGGAAATTCATTTCAATCTTTAGATTCTGCAAATATGAAATCAATTCTTAAAACAGTTAAGACATATGTCTTTAAAACTCCATTGATATCAAAATGTAAACTTTTGTGCTTTCCCATTTCACTCACCTCTAGATTTAAGGAAACTCAGAACAATGTTAATATCAATTTACTACAATAGAATGAAATAGTATTATGGTTTGACTGCTTTGAAAAATGAAAAGCTAAGACCCCAGAATATTTAATGAATGAATATTAGTTGATGAATCTGCCAGTTAATAATATCCATCAATCAGAAATTAAATGAATTTTTGGATAATATGAGTGAAGAGAAACAGGAGACTATTACTCTAGTATATGAATATAATGATGCTATTATCAAAGATAGATTGACCTGTAAAGGAAGTGTGTCCAAGTTATATAAGTTAATTATAAAAAAAAATAATTTGATGCAAAATTCTGGAACTTTTTAGATAGTAGTGGATTGAGTGACTCAGATGGTAAGAATAAAACTTTGTTACTTAAGTCAGTTAGTCAAATTTCTATAAGTTTATACTGGTATGTTTTATGTGGAAATATATGCATAGAATGTTTGTTACTCCCTGTTCCTGTCAGACTGGGATGATATGGTTGATAGAGCATGCTGCTTTGCCAGAGATGGTTTTCACCTGTCGCCTCTATGCTTTTGGTGACTGACTAAGGCACTTGCCTCCTCATAATGTCTTTTTTAGGCAATGTTTCAAGAACAAAATGTCCGACATGAAAATATCACACACAAATAAATTAAAGGTTATGCTGCTAAATGCTAGGAGTTTAAATCAGAAACTGCAATCTCTGGAAGCCTCCCCTCCCTGGAGGGTGTTGACATCTGTCCAGTCACAGAAACTTGGCTCAGGGCCGCAGACAGTGCCTCAGCCTTGCAAGGCTAAAATGCGCTCCATGCTTCCAGACCACAAAATGAATTTTTGAAAACCAAAGGAGGAGAAGCATCTACCTTAATCAAAGATAAATGCACCTCTAGACATGTTAGACAGGAAATCTCCATGGAGTTATTCTAAGTTCAACTAACTGTGGGTAAGACCCACTTTCAAGTCATCATTAGCTATAGGCCCCCTTCAGTGAACAATGATACCCACTCTGCCTATTTGGACCTACTTGAGTCAATCAAATTACAACCAAACACTGTACTCATGTGAGATTTTAACTATCCCTCCATTGACTGGGAAACCTATACGAGTACCAACATGCTCGCACAAAGTTTCCTGGACTTTGTTAACACTAATGCCCTGGATAGTATGCAACCCCATAAGGGGCTCAAATATTCTCAAAGTTGTCCTCACCATCATGGTTGACTGTGGCATGACCAAAAGTATAGGACCATCACTGGTTAAATCTGATCACTAATTAGCCCCTTTTGAAGTAGCTATAACATCTGAACCCCTCTTAGGTGAAATCAGACTAAAACATTTCACCATAGCTAATTATATCTTCCTAAGGGTGGCATAAATAATTTCCAATCTCCTGTTCTCACAGAAGATATTGCCTCCTATGCTAAGGTATACACAAATGCCCTGTACAATCACGTATACAAATCTACTGACACTGCTATACCTGATAGAATCAAAACAATATCCTCAAAAAAAAAAAAAAAAAAAACAAGCCTCTCTGGTGGACATAGTTATACAACAAGAGGAAGAAGTTGCTGTTTAAGAATAAAAAAAGAAAGGTTCCAGGACTGGAAGAACACCCTCTTCTGCTTGAACAAACAAATAAACTTGTAAAATCCTCTAAGGGCAACTTTGAAAAAAAGTTTAGCAACCATAGCTGAGGATAACCATAAGATATTCTTCAGCTCTATACATAACCTAAAAGGTAGGAACCAGGTGTGTGCGGGACTAGTTGTGAATGGCATCACACAGACTGATCCTGCAAAAATATTTAACTTATTAGCTGACAGGTTTGGCAACAATTTCACCCCCTGTCCCCTCCAAACATTACTCAAAGCATTTCTTCTACATCTCACCCACCTTGTACCACCAAAGGGCAAGTCATTAATGCTCTCTCCAAGGCTAGAAACACAGCCTCTGTGGGACTGGATTGCATCTCCGGTTGTGTTTTAAATGTTCTAAAACATGAGTTAGCAACTCTTAGGTACTGTCTTTGACCAGAGCCTGAGTACTGGTTTTGTCCATGCTGAATGGAAAACAGCAACCATCACCCCCTTCATATAGGGGATACAGAAACAGGGCCTGGGAACTACAGACTCATAAACTTAACCATCCTTATCTGTAAAGCCATGGAATGGATCATCATGGACCTTCTAAATAAGGATATAGGTGATCTCCAAACCCTTGATCTGGCACAGTTTGGTTTTGTCAAAGGCAGGTCATGCCTGTTAAACCTAGTGGACTTCTTTGAAAACATCACCAGAGCCATAGATGAAGGCAAATATGTGAAAATCTGTGCATACAGCCTCCCTGGACTTAGCCAAGACCTTCAACACAATCCCACATTTGAACATCATTGATAAACTCTCCCAGTTGAATATCAACCCTTATGTCATTAGGTGGGTTGCTTACTGGCTCACCAACAGATCATACTCAGTCAAAGTTGGGGACTTTTCCTCAACCAGCTGACCTGTCACCAATGGGGCTCCACAGGGGTCAGTGCTAGACCCCCAATTGCTTGGAGTATACTTCTCCAAAGTTCAGGACAAACAGAGGGGCTGTGGCTGACTAAGTTTGCTGATGAGTGCAAATTAGGTGCAATCATTGAGTCCCAAATGATGTCAATATACTTCAAGAGGGATTTACACAAACCAATGATTGGTGCCAAAACTATGGATTCAAACTCAGTGCTATTAATGCATTATTGTCCCCTTCACTAAAAAACAATATCCCTGCAGACTATCATATAAATAATAATAATACCCTAAGTAACAACTCAGTAGTGAACGACTTTGGAACACAAGTTGACTGTGGTTTAAACTTTGACCATTGTGTGTCTACTGTGGTAAGGAAAGCTTTCTACATCATACACCTCATTAGTAAAGGCATTGCCTCAAAAGTTAAAGAGGTCATAACTCTGCTGTATTCGACCCTTATCATGCCAATAATTGAGTACAATGCTCCCTTTTGTATGTACCTTACCAGACACCTGCAGCAACTTGAGAGACCTCAAAGATTTCTAACCAAGAACATTCAGGATCTCCAGCATGTCATACTTTGACAGACTGAAGTCACTGTCATTGTACTCAGTAGCATACAGACTACTTAGTGGAGACTTGTGCCTGGCCTACAGAGCAATTTTGGATCCAAACCTAATGGAAATGCTGCACATCTGCAAGTCAAATGGGACAAAGGTCAGTCACTCCAGAGACTTTAATCTGGCCTGGGACATAAATAGGACCTACTGGAGAAACAGGTATGTCTTTCAGAGGTTGCACCTCCTCCGGAACAGACTACCAGCTCACATCAAACAATGCCCCTCTATGACCCTAAGTGTAGCCTGGATGACTGGATGGGAAACTGTACATTCCAGGAATTTCATGTATGACCTTCCTAGATATGGGCAGTCGTTGCTAACTAAGATCTTGAGTTTTGTCAAGATCCTTTATTTTGGGTTTCTCTAGTATTATATCGGGTACACACAGCTAGGCTTATAAAGATCTTTGGGTCACTAGCTCAGAAACTGCCTAGAGTCTTGATATTTCAATAGCAACATTTCAAAGTTATCCAACCACTAAAAGTGTTAGTCTGATTCATAGATCTTATTCTGCTGACTTCTTTTTCAGTTTTACATAGTACTGATGTTAAATTTAAAAATTCTTTGAATGTAGGAACTGGGTTCAATTTCCATTTTTTTTGTAATAGCTTTTCCAGCAACAGCCTAGAGTGCCCAAAACATTATTTACTTTTTGGCTTTTACAGATACAACTAGTGTAACATTCATTAGTATTACTGGTCTGGTTAAAGAGCAATTATCAGACCATAACCCCTTAAAAAACATGCTCATCTCTTCCCAATATGCATTTATATTCAGCTTTTACATCTTCAGTCTGTTGGAGATTTAATAAAGATGTAAAAGCTGATTGGATACTCATGTTTATAGATTGTGAAATATTAAATGTCCATAGCTGTTTCCTGTAAAAAGGACCTCAATATGTACCAGGGAGAGTTGGATTTTCCTGTTCATCCTGCATGAGAATTTCAAGGACCAATTATCTTGAATAGCATGATGGCCCCTTCAAGAAGGCTGACAATTAGTTTGACCTGATACATTTCTTGTTTGATGCTATGGACATCACCATTGCAGGGAAAAATGCAGTCTTCACTATGATGATGTGAGGTGATGCCACCATGGCCAGCTTTACCAGTGGGAAAGAGAGGTATACGACAAATGATGCACTGTAACACTTTTTCCTTGAGCATTTCTCTCCCACTATGTTATGTGTTGCACATCTGTGCTTAACAATACATTTTTTAAATGTGTTTGAGTGTCACAGAATGCAGGAGCACCTGTCAAGGCAGATGGGTGTGTATGTGTCTTACATACTTACAATATACAACTGAAAGGCTGTTCATCTCTTTATAACACCATGTCATCTTCTTTCCCCGTGTGCCCCCCATACATAGACAGAGTAGATGGCAGAGCAGCAGCATTCATGTCCATCTTCAATGAATATCTTGGGGGGGGGGTGTCTTTTTTCTTGGAGGTGAAGTGGCGATTCACTGGTGATTTCTATTGCAGCCTTTCTGGAGAGGGCAAAGCCTCATTTTTTGAAGCCAAACAAAGGCGTTACCTATGGTGACACCATAGCTGGTGGCTCAATGTCTACATCAGCATTATGGAGTCAACTCTGGATTGGCTTGATGAATTGATCAGTCATTAGACCCCAGACAACAGGTCACTAGGGGAACATGACATTGGTCACCCAGGTGTATGATACATGATATTGTTGCCTTCTGGGCACAACTGGCACCCAACTATGCCTGCAGCCTACGCTATCCCCATCATTATGTGCTGTGCCATTGCCCATACCCCAGCTCTGCACATTACTACTATCATTTACCCTTTGATTGCATGTGCTCATACTGTCTCCACCCCACCTTATTTATGATTATTACTTCATCTGTCTACACTTGCTATCTACCCTTCTCCCTCTATCTCTCCACAAAACATCCCTCATTACCTTTCTCTTCTTTCCTACTTTTTTAATTAGGGAAATGAGATTTATCCCATATTTGAAAAAAATGAAAACTTAAGACAAACTTGATCCTAAACTGTCCTTTACTGCTTCTCATTATGTTTTTCCCTCTGTACTGGCACTGTGCACCGTAGTCTGTACTGCCTTGGGACAGGACTGTTTTTCCTGACATGATGCATATTGTCTATGCATGTCATTCCCAAGTATTCTGCTGTAGCAATGCACCTCCTGTTCATGCCACCCAATGGTTTTATTATGTAACTTTCTACTTGGTATTATGGTACTGACCCTTGCCTATTTCTTTGATGACTAGTTTGGCCTCTTCACCATTATAATACCTATGTCACCAAGTATGCTCTTTTTCAGCGCATTGTGGTGGACATTACATGTTTTCCAAGATTTGGAATTTTAATGGAGTGGGCCATGTACTGTTAAATATATTACAGATACGATGCATATCCTGTCAGAACCACAAGTCCATGACGTTTGTTAACATTCTCTGTACAAGGAGTTTGGTAACATCATCATTTGTCTTGGTGAGTTTACTATATAAGCTTGAATAAAATGGATTGAGTGAAACAATATGGAAGAGAGATGGACTGAAGTAAGGACAGAAACAGAAGGAATACAGAAGAAAGAATGAAGGACAAAGGTATACTGTTGGAGGTTTATTGGACAAACTTTTCAGATAGTTCTCAACATATTTTTCCTGATCAGTGTTGATAAACACATGTACAGAGAGATTTTTCTGCTTAGGAGTTTTCCAAGAATACGCAATGTCAGGATTATTGTCTATGATTATAGATCTCTCATTACAGTGATGTGGTATCTCCACCTGTATTTGGAAATTACTTGTAGTTTGCTCTTCATTATCCTATAAGCTAACATTTTCAGTGACATTCTACAGAGAGGTTATTGATTGTTGAAGTCAGACTACTGACAAAAAATCAATTCTTGTCCACCTGCTATAACTACTGGCATTCAATTAATTTTTACAAGTGATAACATATTCATTCCCCAAGAAATTTGTAGCCATTTACTGGATCTGTGGAACAGTAACAGGTGGTTTTCTAGCTTAAAGATCACATGCAAAGCTATGTTATCACTATATATATATATATATGGAAGACACTAATATCTACCAACTGACCCTGACCCTAACCCTAACCCTAAGGTCCGTCACTGCACACTCACACACCTGACCCCCCTCTAACTACCTTAAACTCTCTTTACCCCTACTTTGTCACTATTGCATACATGCCTAACTCATAGCTAACCCTAAACTAACACTTACGCCCCTAACCTAAACATAAACCAACCGCACACTTACCTGAACCCACCCCATGACCCCACTTTCAGGCTTATAGTGTTTCAGGCTATATATATATATATATATATATATATATATATATATATATATATATATATATATATATATTGAGAGTTACATTTGTCACAGTCCTCATGCATGGTGCTTTTTTATTTTTATTTCACATCAGTGGCTCACTACCTCTCACTATTATTCTAGTTACTCCTTTTCTATAATAAACTTATTATCACGTCTTCTTCCATTCTTACCTTTTTCTTCCATCCTTTTCACTATATTCTGTTTTAAAATATCCTTACAATGTCTACAAAGCTCTTTTCCATCTCCCCTTTCTGGCATTTGGCAGTTTCTGTTTAGTACTCTCTTCACCTCTGTTGCCATTAGTCTTATGGCCCACATTTCTTTTTCCTACCAACTCCTCCCCTTTTCATTCTTTATTCCCCACCTGCATGTCCACTTTTTCCATATACCCTCTTCCAGATTTCCAGAAGCTCTGTCCAGATCTTTTGTACCCTGGTACACTCTGAGAACATATATTCCATGTCTGCCTCTTCTGTCATATATTTCCAGCATCTTGAGTCTGGTTTTCTTCCCTCCTTATAAAATCTTTTCAGTATAAGATGCCATCTCAGCAACAGTCTTAATATCTGATCTCCCCTACATATATTTCGGCATCCCTGATGTTATTTTGAGGATTTTCTTTGCTATTCGGCTTCCTTGGTCTGCCAGTATTCTTCCTTCTCTCAGTCTTTCCTTATTTTCTTCATGGCTTCTTCCAGTTCCCTCTCAGGTCTTTGTAAATCATTCTGCTTTTACCATTGTCCTGTTTTTCACAATTACCACATGGGACTTTCCTTTCTTCTCCCTCCTGTCTTTTATTTCCTGGGTTTCAGTGTCTGTTGGCCCAGCTTCTAACTGTGCACAATCTCTACAATAAAAGTTTGTGTTTCTCCAAATGCATGGAGCCTCTGTCTGTTTCCCTTCCATATTATAGTTAAGATAACAGGGTCATTAATCTGTGCAGGAATTCCTTGGGCTTTCAAGCAGCTCCAACAAGTCAGATATCTCTTTTTTTTATTATATGAACTGAAGAATCTAGAATCCATGCTCACTCTCTCACTCAAAACAGTAACACGGAGAAAGCTAACAACTCACCCACCACCACATATGCTCATGAGTTGTGTCTGGACAATTCTCTCTAATAGTTTGGACAGTGTGCAAAAGATAGCAATAGGTCGATAGTTGGTTAGGTCAGTACTACCACCACCTTTGTGGAGGGGAATTATATGGGATATTTTCCATAATGTAGGGATTTTTTGTTCAACTGTGGATCTGTTAATCAGTATAGAGATTGGGTATGCTATTGCTTTGGCAGCTATTTTTAGATATTGAGGTGGTAAAGTCAGCAACTAGTGTAGGTTACAATTTAGTGAGCATTTTTGTTATGGTTTTAGTTGAGACTGGGTGAATAGGGAAGGTAGTTCCAGTTTCATTGGGAGTTGGTCTGTCTGGCATAGTGGAGGTTGGTTGTTATCTGGATAGGGCTATTATTGACTCAGTAAAGTATTTGTTGAATTGGGTAGCTATGTTGTCTATTTTATTTGAGGTGGTGGGTTGTGGGGTAGTTGGTTTACCTGGTTGAAGTATGTTTTTTATTGTAGACCAGAATTTTTGAGGATTTCTTTGGTATTTAGTTTGGATTTCAGTGTAATATTTTGTTTTGTCTTGTTTGATCTGTGTTTTAGCCTTGTTTCTGAGCTCTTGGTAGCTTTGTTTGCCAGTATTAGTTTTTGTTTTATACCACTGATTCCATGCTTTATCTCTTGCTATTAACTCATTACATCCGAGTGACGTCTCCAGGCATTTCTGCAGTTACACCCTACTGTTCCTCTAGGCGTCAGTATTGACTGTTCATATTTGCATTAATAATTCCAAAATTATGTTACATACAAGGTATCGGAAAATTTTATCTTGAAGCATACATGATGGCAAACACAATTGTATTTATATATGACCTCTGTCAATGGATATTTGTAAAAAATGTAAGGTGATAACTTAAAGTTTTAAATGCTGTAGCTACGCCCACTAAGAGTTAAAGGTATTCACTCAAAAGAGCTCTAGTGACCTTGTTTCTTTTTCTAGCCATGGGGCATAGTTAGATTTTGCAAGTATTGTTCTGATCGGAGCTTGCATGTTTAGTATTGAGAGGAAGGTTTTGTTGAAATGATGGATAGCATCTTCCAGGGGAAGATGTTTCATTGGTAGCCAGTGGCAATGGTTTAGGGAGCTGATAAAGTTGTTGGGGTTAAATTGTTTTGTCCTTCTTATTTGTTTGTAGATTACTTGTTTGTTGATTACCTGCTTGTTGGAGTGGATTTCTGTCTGATAATATAAGTAGGATGGTGATCACTTAAGGAGTCAGGGAGACAGCCAGAGTGAAGGATGTGATATGGTTTCTTGGTTAATATCCAATCTAGTGTGGATTGTTTGTTGGATGTTCTGCTTATCCTGGTAGGGTTTTGTATGGTCTGGGTAAAGCTATATAGGTTAATATGATTAGTGGGGTTTTGAGAATTACAGGCAGACCAATCTATATTAAAGTTCCCTAGGATAATGATTTCTTGGGGAAGGGATTTGTCAGCCCAGCTAATTATGTTTTCCATTGTATTGGTATTTTTACCAGGAGGGATATAGATGCCAAGTAGACTGATATGTTTGCTTGAGTTCAGGGTGAATTTTGCTAGTAATACTTCTGCGTTGTTAAAAGATGGGATGTCTTGGTTGGATGATTCAATTTTTAAATGATTTTTATATAGAAAAGAAACACCACCACCACCCTTTTTCCCTGATCTATCTAGCAGTAAGATATTATACCCAGAAGAGAGAATCTTATTATTGGAGGTGTGTGGTTAGAGCCAGGTTTCAGTAAGAAGGATTATGTCTGGGGAGTAAAGTGCTAGATTTGCATGTAGTTCTTGAATTTTGTTGTTTATACTTCTAATATTAAGGTTTATAATTAGAAGGTCAGATTTGTTCCTAGTGGGGATTAGTGAGCATTTTGTTTGGCTGGAATTAATAGCTGCTGGGTGATGAGATTTTGTATGTGGGCCAGGGTTAGGGTGAGTGTCACCACTGTGAGCCAAGTTGGAGGTTTTAGAGGTTGGAGTTTTAAGGAATGTTAGTACCTGTCTATTGAATCTGGTGGAGGGGTTAGTAGTAGTAGCATGCGGTAGAAGGGAAAAGCGAGTGATGTATTGAATGTCTATATTAAAGATGGATGGTGATATGGTGATGTTATTAGTTGTGTGTGTTGGATTTGTATGAGTAGAGGTGTTGTGGTAGGTGATAGGTTGTTGTATGGTAGTGTGGATAAAATGTGATTGAAAATATCTAATTTTATCTTCATTTCTTTTAAACTTGGCTACATAGATTAATATACTATTTGTAGCATTTTCTATTATTTGTCATTTGATATCAGTAGGTTGCTATATTTCTTCTTATTACTAATCATCTGTTTTGTTTTGTGGTGCTTTTCTTCCCTGGCCTCCACTGTAAAGGGGTCTTGTACCCCGTTGTCGGACTATAATAGTCAATAAATGCAATAAATAAATAAAACAAATTAACTTTTACATAAATGGGAAATAGCAACTTAATCCACATTTTATATTGTTATCAATGTGTATTAATACTATTAACTACTATTATGGCTGTCAGGAACCACTTTTTATTCTAAGGTATCAGACAGATCAGATAGCATGACAGGATGTATGGAAAATTGTGTTGCCACTCTTCAAAATATTTAAAGTGCCTGTTGGTAATCTATGTGACATATTTACACATGCCATCATTTTAGGAGTTTTAAAAACTGAATATGTACAAATTTCATTTGCAAACTCTTTGGCCAGAATGAGTATTCCTTAAACAGTCTGTACTTTAGTTATAACTTCCAGAAACTGGAAAAGGAACAAACACAACCATTTGCTGTTCATATGGATACTGTTAATGTCCAAGAAAGTAAAACCTCATGACTCCCCTTTAATTTTGGATTTGTATGTACTGCTTAGGGATTTGGCAGATGTGTAGTCTTTCATAATGATAGTGAAAACAAAACAGACTTACTTAGTAAATGTTTTTCTTTGTTGTTTTCCTTTGTTGCAATCTTATGACCCAAGAAATAGGTCAGGATAAAAGCTTTTGGGAGATGGGTTTGGGGGACTGACACAGACCTTTATGATGAGTTAAATGTGATTACTGCAGAAGGCCTCTGTATTTCAGTGCTTATTTAGTTTTTAATAAAGGCACAGTACTGTACGCTTTTTATTATTGTGCATGTACTCCCACAACTATAGGATGTTAAATAGCTCTTCAGAGGTTTTTCAGCTGTTTTTACTTTAGAATTATCACTGTTATTTGTTAAGACTTTGTGTAAAAAATAAAAAAGAGCAGTTTGAACACAGTGAATATCATCAAATAATAAATGCATATTGAAATGATGAAGCCACACGCCATGCTCATCTGACAAGCTCAGTACCTTTGAAATGTTTCTGAAAAGTAAATAAGACACTGTGTGTATCTGTGTGTATGTGTCTGCATGTGCATGCATGTGTGTATGTTTGTATAAACGAATGTCTGTGAGTGCTGTGGAACAGCTGACATTTAGCTGTTTATTGCTCTTGCCTGGTATAATAGGAAAACTGCACACTGCAAAGCAGTTTTTACGTTATAATGAATGTAATACAAATAGTATTTTTTTGTTAGAGTACCAGACATGGAAGGTGAAAAATCTGATAAAAGATATTAATTTTCATAGCGTTATTATAAACAAAGTTCTGAATGGAAGATAAACCATGTATAGTCCTTATATGTGCATTGTCTACAAGGTTCCATATGTAATTCCTCTCTGTGTTTATCATTTAGCTCTTGAAAATCAATAGAAGTTTATAGATAATATATATAAAGTCAGCTTGAGTTAATAGTGAAATGATCAACTTCCATGATTAATTTTAGAAGAGAAATGCTTCAGACCCATAAAATACTTGCCAGCAGTGGATTGATAAATTGCATATACAAAATCATTAAATCAGAAGTAATTCTATTAAAGCATGTTACATTTCATTAACATGTATTTTAAGTAACAAGATACTGCCAAATTCTATTATCCAAACTGCATGCATTATTAGAAAGTAAGAGTCATCTATTTCCATACGCAGAATATACTGATAAAGCAGTTAAATTACACAAGACGACTGATTGCAGTAGGATAACGTTTTATGGTTTTCCACTAGGATGGGAAATATTAAAAGATAAAATTTACTGGCTGAGGAAATTAAATGTCAGTCACACAGTGAAAAGAAACTGAACTTGTGTGAGAAGAAACTTCTATATCTTTCAAATGAATACTTTGAAACTGAAATGGTGCAAATATACTCAGATAATATTCCATGCTTAAAATATGCATATATATTTGCTTTTTTTTAGCATATTTACTATGTTTTAAACTACATTTCACATTTTTATAGTTACTTAAGTCTTTTGTACTGATTTTGTCACTTCCTTTCCCAGCCATATTAATTTTATTTGTTTTTTTTTCTCTAACCAGTGAATCATTAAATATTTCATGAAATAACAATGTCCTAAAATGTTTTTTTTATTTATAGGCAGAGTGGTGCTGTTTGGTAGTATGAATTATTTGTACATTTCTGGAGCCCTTATATGAAGACTGCATTCCAGATAATGTGTGCCATGAATTACTTTGGCTATCTTCTAAAGCAGGTTTTGTTTGGTCTGCTTTACTACTTGAGAAGTAAGTCTTATGGCTATTATTTTTTTCTGCCATATCTATGAATCAGTTAACTAAAGTATTGTAATTTTTGATGTTAATTAAAAGGAACTGTCCAAAAAAGATTAATGTTGTCCACACCACAGGATTTAGCGAATGCTAAAACACATTTCATTTTCATCGGATCCTTGTTCTGTTCTTCCAGGCCTTAAGTACATCATTGCTAAGTTCTCCGTCTGCTCACTTTCAGAAACGTATTTTGCTTCGGTACAAATAGTAGTAGTAATGACTATTTTATAAGGTCAGCAATCACAGGGATGCATTTTTCATTACAGTGCTGGTTAAGAGAAAATACCAGAGCATATAGCATTATGATAACTTTAGAACTTTAGCATGTGATGAGTGGATACCCTCTGATATTACTGTCAGTAACACAAATATTTTAAATGCTACTTCATTATTGCACTGCTTATTTGTCAAAATACTGAATAAAGGTATTAGTTCAAGAAACGTAATAGTGTAATCACCATAGAACTTACAAGTGTCAGCTTTCCTTAAAAACATACATTGACAGACAACTGCAGCATGAGGATAGAACAATAATCATAAAAAAAAAATAATAAAAGAAACCAATACAAACATAATTAATATACCACTGAAAAGCTAATAGAAGATCAGTACATGGTCATGAAGCTGCAATTTGTACAATACATAACTACAGTAAAAGAGTTAAATTTCAGACTTTCAATATGATAGTTTTCTAGAAGTCTGAATGACATAGGTATATGTCTATTTCAAACTTCACAAAAATCATTAAATGATCATGATTTACTAAAGTAAACATATGATTTTATTGATAGTCTGGGGCTTCATATTTTCGTAGTAGTGATCCGTGAAGTGCAGTGCTATGTGCATATGCAAATCTCAGACTTTCAGCATGAATACGTACATGAAGAGGATTTTTTTGTAAACACCCATACCCCACTGCAAACCCATAGCATGCTTAATGGATAAGCAATAGGGGACAGCTACTGCGCTGTTTAGGGGCCTCAGACATATGTGTATGAGTACAAATCATAGACTTGAATCTGTAATGAACTCATCTGCATACTAAGCATGTAAATCACTATTAACTTACACCAGTAAGCAGCAGTTTTCCAGGAGAATATGAAGATGCAAGGGGGGATTGGTTGGTGCTTGTGCATACCTGGACATTTTACTGAAGGAGTCACTTGGGGAGATTTTTCATTTTGGTGCTTGTACACACCTAAACAAAATGCTGAAGGGGTTGTTTGGTGAAATGTTTCATTTTGGTGCTTGTGAATACTAAGACTTATTACTGACTGGGTTGCTTGGGAAAAATATTTCATTTGGGTGCTTCTGCATACCTGGACATTTTACAGAAGGGGTTGCTTGGAGAAGTGTTTCACATCAGTGCTTGTGTACACCTGAACATGTTCTTAAAAGTGTTGCTTGGAAACATAATTCCTTTGTATGTCAAGGAAGTGCTTATGCATACATGGTCAAAATGCTGAAGTAATGGCTGGGCAAAATAACTTACATTTTATGTTATTTTAGTACTTGTGCATATTTAAGACAAACTAATGAATGGGTTGCTGGTGGAAATAATTAATTTGTGTGTCAGGGAAGTGCTTGTGCATACATGGTCAAAATGCTGAAGTAATGGCTGGGCAAAATAACTTACATTTTATGTTATTTTAGTACTTGTGCACTTAAGACAAACTAATGAATGGGTTGCTGGTGGAAATAATTAATTTGTGTGTCAGGGAAGTGCTTGTGCATACTTGGACAAACTACTGAAAGGATGGCTGGGGGTAAGTTCAAGGACTGCAACTCCAGTATCAAAGGCAAAACATTACTTTTACCAATGGATGTGCATACAGCACATTTGCTGGACTATGAATTGCAAATTATCTCATTAGCATATTATAATTTACAACATTTCTCATTTGCATTAGCAGGCGTTTTGCATTAGCATAAATGGCTTCTATGACTTTCACCTTTGCTATGCTCATTTGTAAGTATCAAGAATATCCCTATCACATTTATGCACGCGACTATGAATACTGGTCATACATACATGTATTATTTAATGGGCAGAAGTATATATTAGTGACCTGGTCATTATCACATGGTCTATGTGATTCAGAAAGAATCAAATTCATCAATATCTGGAAGAACCGATAAGGAAGACCTTTAAGGGTCCTCCTGGAAGAACAGATACAGAAGACCCTTAGAGTCCTATTCAACATCAGGTCCAGTAAGTGTTTTCTTAAGGTGTGTAGCTTAAAATTTATACCACATTATTTTGTGACAAACTACTGCACTTTCTTTAGGTCTACAAGATGCTTCAGTAAGTTACAACAAAATGCTACACTGTCCTCTCTAGCTGATAATAGCATGGTTATTTCACTGGATTGGTTTGCAGTTTCTTTCAGTATTGGATAAGGAATCCCATTGTTTTTTTAAATAGGAAACATTATGGTTAAGGTTTAGACTATAATATTTATTTGTACAAATGAGCCTTATCAGTATCAGATACACAAATTACTTATATAATTGAAGTTTAAAGAATTCTTCCCCAACCACCGGATATATTCCTTTACACTGGATATTAAGCTGTGGCTGCCAGTCATAACTTTACAGAGTCAAATGCCAGTCTCTCCACAGCACTAGTGCATCACTTATGGTAGTAACAATGTTCGCTATCCTGCTATCATTTGCAAATTTTGTCACTATCAGGAGGTCCCTTGAATAATGTCTAAATATAACACACTGTTACTGGTTATGTGCAGTGGGTCATGAGAGAATTTCAAACACTCAGTAATGATATTGATGCAATCATGTGTAACAAAGTTCATTTGTTCAAGCTTACCCAGTGCATAGATCATACCAAATGACTTACTAGAACTTCCAGTTAGCACAGAAAATTAAGGCTCTGAAGGGTCAGTAAGCTGTTGTCAGTATACAAAGGTACAGGACTTGATTCTGTCCGTCTGCATTTGCCTACTGTGTGACTCTGAGCAAGTCACATAATCAGACAGTTCTGCCCAGCTGCCCCTTAAAATAGCTAGGTTTGCTTCACAATTTATTTTTTATATCCCAGTGTTTTTAGACCTACTTGGCTTTTGTTTAATCTCAGTTTGGTATTAGATGACAGGGTTTTCTCATAGCCTATACAGTGTGTTGTTTTGTTGTTGCAACTTTTTTTTGGTTTTATAACTACAACAAAGGGATTGATTTTGAATTTCTGAGTATATGTTTTGTCACTGCACAAGATTTGGACATGCATTTACTTACTCACTGTGAAAATGAGTGCATGCACTGTCTAATTAGAGATTTTTATAGCCATGCTAAATAATAAAGTTCACTTGTAATGCCCTGGCGTTTTTTTAACTTTATCATAAATATCATTTGAGGGCTTCCAAATCAGACACGTTAGTGGATTTCCTGATTGTTAATATGACCTTTACCACTAGTAAGTGTTATCCCAATTTATTATTTATTTATTGCATTTGTTTACTGGGAAAGTTCGATCAAACAGTGACCTTTAATAGCAGAGGCATGGTGAGAAAATCTAAATTATACAGACATCATGGACATCATTTGCATTATTTCGTCCTTTATACTTGGTTTCATTCATGAGCAACAGCTCCGTTATTCAAACATTCTTAAAATCAGTTGCATTATTTGCAATCGGTTTACATTAAAAATAACAGTTACATTAGTTGTATATGAATATATATTTTTAAACTACTGGGAGGTATATGTAGTGCAATACTATCTACGCAGAGATTATCAGGTTTTATATAAGAATATTTCTTACTAAAAAGACTAGTTCAAAAATCTAGGACATAGGAAGATAAGGTGTGTTTATTTATTTTATTTTATATTTGTTGACCGGGTTTGTCCGACTGGGCTACAATTGCTTGTTTTCAGCGGAGGCCCGGGGAGAAAAGTTCCAACAGAAAAATAGAAATTTTACATCCTGAATACATATAGAATACATTTATCAGTACCACACATTACTGCATTACAGTGTCATACATTACATTGTGGTAAGTGAAATACATATAGAAATGCATTCATCAGAGGGATACATTCATAATTACAAATTATATACATAACAGGGGAGTAGTTACATAGCTGAAATATTTTACTAGTTATGTTTGTACAGTGATGTAGCAAGAGGAGAAGATAAAGTAGTAAGTTTGTTTATTGAAGGGAAGGAAGAGAGAAAGGAAGTAGAAGGTTATAGGGGAGTATTTACGGGGGATGATTACATTGGCAGGTCCATTTTTCATGAAGGTATATTTTGTAGCAGTTTTGAATTGATTGGGATGTTCAAAGGATCTTATATCTAGTGGTAGGCCTTGGAAGGGTTAAAGCTATAGACTAGGTTTCTCATTTTTGTCCTTGGTTTGTGGATTTTTAGTAGGGTTTGTTCAGAACTGCAGAGAAATCTAGTGGGTAGATAATGAGAGATTAGAGATGAGATAGTTGGACCAAAAGAAGGTTTGTAGAGACTGGAGTGAATAATCTGAAACTGATTATACTGAAGCAGGTTAGGTAATTCTAGTCAATTTAGTTCTTTTATTGAGAGACAGTGATGGGACTTGTAAGAATTTTGGGCAGCAAATCTGGCAATCCTGTTATAAGTTGTTTCTAAATTGTTTAGTAGTCCAGTGTTGAGGCTGGTGACAATTTGGGAGCTATAGAGTAAAATGGGTAAGAGGTAGGCATTTGAAAGGGTTAGCTTAGCTGTTTTGGTAAGATATTTTTTGTTGTTATAGAGGAGACCTAGCTTGAGATGTGTTTTTCGGATACAATTATTAATGTGTAAATAAAGTTTAGTCTGTCATCAATAGTAACACCTAAGAGTTTTGTACTGATGTTCATCTGTATTTGAGTATTATTTTGTGACAATATGGAGAAGGAAGACTTTATGTGGTTAAGGTTTTTAGGGAAAAAGAGTAGTAATTTGGTTTTCTTTGGACTAAAGATAAGTTGATTTTAAGATAGCCAGTTTTCTACAGAGAAAAAAGAGGACTGTGTGTGTGATTTTAGTTGAGTTGGTGATTCAGCAATCATGATAAGTGTAGAATCATCTGTTCTTGTTCTGGTATTAATCTTGGTGGCTCTGGAATTGCCCGCCCCTCCTGTAAATTTGTATTTGTGCACTCCTCCTGGGTCTATCTCATTTGCTCACTCAACCAAGTACAGTGAGATCCTACTTTGTCTTCAGACACTCCTACCAGTCCCATCTGTTCAGCTCTATCCCAGCTCTATTCCAGTCTAGTGTCACTAGCTCATTCTACCTAATACAGAGAGAACATTTGTGAAGGGCAAGCCACTTAGGTCCTTAATTTTGAATTATCTTCTGTTTCTCCTTTCTCTCTTTCCAAAAAAAATTGCTAACCTTGTTTCCTGCCTTTCCTGTAACTAGTTTAGTCCATATACAGATTTGTTGTAACCAGAACTGTTTGTAAGCTTCTGAGACCCCAAAGCCTTTCTATGGTGGAGGGGAAGCCTTCTAGCTTATCAGTGGGAGTCGTAAGCACTAGGTAGCCTATCTACTACAAGAGAGGTTTCTGGCCCAGAAATTGTAGTTTATTGGCCATCTGGGCAGTTTTTCCATCTCTTTCAAACTTCTGTTTTAAAAGCCTGCATTTGCGCTCATTTTCCACCTTTCCTATAACTAGTCTAGTCCAGATACAGATTTGCTGTATCCAGGACTGTTTGTTAGCTTCTGAGCCCCCAAGCCTTTCTGTGTTGGAGGGAAGCATTCTAGCTTATCAGTGGGTGTGGTAAGCACTAGGTAGCCTATCTACCATAAGATCCAGGTACAGATTCTTAGTTTTAGCACTTGAATTTGCTTATTCGTGCTCGTCACTTGTTCAGAACCTGTTCACACTAAATAAGCTACAAATTACTACAGAACTCAACCTTCCTTTTTACCTAGAGGAAAACAGTTTTTGAACTTACTTTCCTCACTTGCTTAGTGAAAAATAGCTCTTATAGTCACTTTCCTCACTTGTCTAGAAGAAAGTATTTTTTTATTCAGGCATGTCCAAGGGTCAGCCCCCAGTGTTCTCTGCTGTATATCTGATGAATCTGAGCAGCTTGAAACAATGTAGCAATTGCCTCATGTACACAGACAACCCTCTCCTCCTACCACCCAACATCACAACCTGTGAGAGATGCACTTATCTAGCCCAACTGGAGGTAAAGCTCTCTCCAACCATGACTGTACTTGACATTCAAGAGGAGAAGGTAAACACTTGCACCACACCACACTCATCACATAGTCCCACTAAACCTACACCACCAAAATACACACATAGAAACACAAAAACATTCACAGAGGCTCTCAATAATAATCTGCTCAAGCAAAAGAGACATCCAGAGCAGAAACCCAAGCAACCTCCATCCCCCAACACAACCCAAATGACATACAGCCCACAGACTCATTGTGCCAACAAACCACAGCCCATAAGGCAAACCAACGTACTCAACACACAAGTCATAGGTGACTCTATAGTCAGGCACACTGATGTCCCACTCACGAGGCTAAACAAGGAGAAGATTACTATCAGCTGCCTGTAGGGTGCCAGGATCCTCCACATAACTAATGCAATAAGGTCACTCCACAACAAGTACAGATATGGCTGTCATTGTTCATGTTGGTGTGAACGACCTGAGAAGTACCTCCCTGGACTACATGAAAAGAGACATGGAAGAGCTCTCTGATCTTGTAGCCCAGGCAGGTATGACCCTAGCCCTGAGTAGCATCCTGCCATCACAGAGAATGATACTGCAGTACAAGGACAAAATGACTGACTTCAACAATTAGCTAAGCTTCTGGTGTCATTGTAAGGGGATCCAGTATCTCTCTGCCTGGGACAACATGGTCAACAGACCACAATGCTTTACCAGAGATGGTCTGCACCTGTCGCCCCTAAGATTTCAGATACTGGCTAAGGCTCTTGCCGCCACTATAGTGCCTTTTTTAGGCAAGGTTCAAATGACAAATTCACCATCGTAACAAGAACTGACAAGCAAAAACTGAGGGTAATGCTACTCAGTGCTAGAAGTCTAAATCTCAAAATGCACTCACTCGAGGCATTCCTTAAAATGGAGAACATCGATATATGTGCAGTGACTGAGACCTGGTTCAAGGCTCTAGAGTGCACCCCTGCATTACCAGGCTATAACTCATACCACACTTTTCAACAATCTAACCTAGACCAAAACACCAAAGGTGGAGGTATGTCCATATTCATTAAGGATATCCACACCTCCAGGCTAGTTGCGCAGCATAATGCATCCGAGGTTATACAAGTGCAACTAACTCTGGGCAAAACTGCAATCCAAATTGTAGATTGCTACAGATCCCCCACCATGCCCCAGGATTCCCACTCCTCTTTTCTTGATATACTGGAAAATATTAGGGTTCAACCAAACACCCTAATAATGGGTGATTTCAACTACCCCACCATTAACTGGGGAAACTTCTCATGTACCAACTCCTTTGCTAAACGTTTTCTAGAATTCATAAATTCCAATGCCCTGGATCAACTTATTCACACCCCCACCAGGGGCAACAATATCCTCGACTTAGTCATTACCAACATGAGCGACCAATGTTCCACACCTGAAATCATCTCCTCGTTGGTCAGATCCGACCATAAGCTAATCACCCTAGATATCCACATCCCGCCCCACCCACCATTAAGAAAACCACAGTAAAAAATTTCTCCAAAGCCAACTTCATGCTTCTTAAGACAGAAGTGGAGAACTTCATGACACCCATGCAGACGGACAATACAGTTATGACTGCTGAATCCTACACAAATGCACTCTATAAGCACTTACACGAGTGCATGGAACATGCTATTCCAAACAGAACCAAGATGCTATCCTCCAAAAAAAGGAAGCCAATCTGGTGGTTCCCTGCAATAAACAAACTATACAACAGAAGGAAGAAACTGTTATAAAAGAGAGTAAAATACCATGAGTGGAGGAGCTGCCGGGTCAGCCTCAGTAAGAAGCTGAGATCCCTTATAAGATCCTCCAAAGCTAGCTTACGAAAACAAAATTGCCACTGATTCTAAGGGCAACCACATTGCATTCTATAGCTATGTCAAGAATCTCAATGGCAACACCCAGATTTGTTCTGAGTTACAGCACAACGGCATGAAAATTACAGAACCATTTGATATTGCCAACATCCTGGCAGACAGGTTCAGTGCTAACTTTACCCCCCTCTTATCCCCTAAAGGGCCCATATTTATACAGGAAGAATGCAGAGTCCCTGTAATCATATCTATGTAGGTAAAAGCTGCACTCTCTAAAACCAAAAACACAGCATCCATGGGACCGGACAACATCCCAGGCTGCGTTTTACGCAAACTTACAACAAACTGTTTCCCCACCTAAGCACCATGTTCAATCATAGTCTCACATCAGGCTTTGTGCCCACTGAATGGCGCACAACAAGTTATCCCACTTCACAAAGGGGGAGCCACCACTGATCCTGGGAACTAGTGTCCTATTAGCCTGATGAGCCTGGTCTGCAAGGCCATGGAACGTATTATCATGGAACTCATAAACAAAGACATTGGTAACCTCCAAACTCTGGACCCCACACAGTTCGGGTTTGTGAAAGGCAGATCATGCCTTCTGAACCTGCGACTTCTTTGAGGCAGTCACCAATGACGTAGACGAGGGAAAGGTGGTTCACACAGCCTATCTTGACCTCGCCAAGGCTTTCAACACCATCCCCCATTCTGGAATTACAGCTAAACTCACTAAACTAGGTATAAATCTCTATGTCACAAGATGGGTTGCTAAATGGCTCACTGACAGAACCCACACTGCAAAAGATTCAGACTCCAAATCTGACTTCAAACCAGTGACAAGTAGAGTGCAACAGGGTTCAGTCCTGGAACCTCTCCTGTTTGGTATCTACTTCTCTGAAGTACAGGCTAACACAGAAGGCCTCTGGCTAATGAAGTTTGTAGATGACTGCAAACTAGGAGCCACAGTCGAGTCCCCAAATGAAATGGACATCCTACAGAAGGGTCACACTGATACAGATGCCTGGTGTCAGAGGCATGGCCTCGAGTTCAATGCCAAAAAGTGCATTGTCATCCCCTTTGGTAAAATCTCTGTACCCATGAACTTCCACATAAATGGCACTCTACTTAATGCTGAATATGTGATAAGAGACCATGGGACCCAGGTGGGCAGTAGTCTCTCCTTTGATAATCACATCACCACAGTAGTCAGGAAATCCTTCTATGTGGCACACCTCGTCACAAAAGGGTTCTCATCCAGGAAAAAAAGAGGTCATTGTTCCCCTCTATTAAACACTCATTAGAACCATTATAGAGTACAATGCCCCTTTTGGAATGTACCTCACAAAACATTTGCAGTAGCTGGAAAGGCCAAAGAAGTACCTCACAAAGAGGATTACTGGCTTCAAACAAATGCCCTACACTGACCATCTAAAAAAACTCCAGCTTTGCTCTGTAGCATATCACCTACTCTGAAGAGATCTCTGCCTAACATATAAAGCTATGTTAAACCCAGAGCTTAAGAAATCCCAATCCCTCCAAGCTACATGCTCTAGGGACCTAAACCTTGTCACCACAATAAACAGGACATGCTGGAGGGATAGATTCCTGGCCCAGAGACATCCTATACTCTGGAACAAGCTACCCATCTATGTCAAGCAAAGTTCCTTATTAGCACTCTTCAAGAAAAATCTTGATGAGTGGATAGGAAATAGGAAATACACCCTGGGGATCACTTCTGTGGCTCTGCTTGACAGGGGCACAGGAAACTAACTTTCTTGGGTGGCGTAAACCAGGGAACCTTGTTGGCTAGGCTTACTTAGGCCCTTGGGCTGATAGCCTAGTACCTAACTATGAACCTATGAACCTATTGTATCAGTAAGAATCCAGGGCAGGAAGAGTAGAGAAAGTTGGTAAAGATGTTAAAAAGAAGTTGCCCAAGGATGGAGCCTTGTGACACACCCGTTTTAAGAAGAAGAAGAAAGCTGAGAGCCATTTGACTGATTTCAAATTTGGCTACTTTATTGTTGCACTGTTGTAGTTTGGCTGGTAGTGAGGCAACAACAGGATAGGGAGTGCAAAAGAAGTGGCTATGTATTGTCTAGCAGAGTCTGTCAGGTAGTCTTTTACTCTGTAGAAGTCACATAGCTTTTAGTGTGCCTTCTTTATAGTTTGCTGAAAGTGGAGATCAAATTTCAGGTGGTCGCCTATAATCACACCTAGTAGTTTGGTGCGGATATTGTTCTTGTTAGATGACAGTATAATAAAGGTATATTTTGGGGAGGAAAGAAAGAGAGAAGGTAGTAAACAGTAGACATGTATTTATTTATTTAGTGGATTTAGGAGGAATTGTGAGTTATTGAGACAAGCTTCTATGGAGGGGAAGGATTTCTGGGTGAGTATTTGGAGTATAGGTAGTATCCTAGCAGCACATAGTAGAGTGCAGTCATGATCAGCTTGTGCTATGGTGGCCTCTTTGGCTGCTATGTTTAGGTCATTGATAAGTTATACAGTAGTGGTCTTAGGATGGAGCCTTGTATGACTCTGATAGATATAGGTAGGAAAGAGAAGAAATCATCTGGCCATTTCACTGTTTGGGACCTATAAAACAGGTAACTAAGAAGCTAATAAAGTAAAAAGGTGATATCCTTCGGGAAGAGAGTTTAGTTTGGAGAATTTGATAACTGCCCCTGTTAAATGCCTTGGACAGATCCAGGAAAAAGGGGTGAGGTTAGAAGACCTGAATTTTCTATTGTGATTTATTATATCTGTGAACCTTAGAAAGGCAGTGGTTATACTGTGATTTAGTCTGAAATTAATTATTCTAGCATGCATACCCCACATTTCTTTAAGGGGATTGTGACTTCACAGTTTAATAGAGTTAGTAGATTAAATACTGATGATGCTATATTTAATTTACAGTTGGATGAAATGTCCAAAGAGTTCCTGGATAGTGGTTATGATTCTAATTTAGTTTTAGATTTAAAAACTAAAGTTTTAGCTAATAGGAAGACAATATTGAAGCCGATTTTTCTTGGGGATGATGTTGGTTCTGTTAACCATGAATGTTCAAAAGTATGTACTAGGTATATTACTAGTTATAATACCTTGACTTGTTTTGTAAAACAAATAAATCCAGAGGAATTGGGTTGTACTAATGGCCTCTAGTGAGATTAAAGACATTCTTGGTGACAGGCCCTTTTTCTCATATAGAAATATGAAGTCCTTGAAGAGTATGTTATGTTACAAAGATTTTTTTAGATCTGTAGAGAGGACTTCTACCACTAAGCCGGGTACGTATGGTTGTTTGAATTGTTCCTGCTGTTCTGATATTGTGGTTGGTTGCAGTGATAAGTTCAAACATCCTATTAGTGGTAAAGTTTATCTGTTTTTCTACCACTTGTGTCACATCTAATGTGGTATATTTAGCTAATTGTGTGAAATGTACTGCATTCTATGTGGGTAAGACCACTAGAAAGCTAAAAGAACGCATCATTGAACGCAAATCGGAGATTAGAAGGGCCATCGACAGCAATGCCTTGTATAAGCATATAGTTGATTCAGGTATTGAACATAGATTCTCTTTTAGAGTTATTGATGTAGTACGGCTTTCTGCCAGAGGTGGTGATAGTGGTAATTTACTTGAATTAAAAGAGTATGAATGGATTCTTGGGCTGAATTCTGACCATTTTCCAAGTTTAAATAATATGATTACCCTGAAACCTGTTCTTGTTAAATTGCAACATACCAAGTTGTGATAATTTTATGTTTTTTCAAATTTTTCTAATTTTAATGACTTTGTTTTATATACTTGTGGTCACATGATTTTTTGACTGCTGGTCATGTGACTTTATTGACCTGTATTTAAACCATTTGGTTTTTAGATTTGTTTGTATTAGTATTGAGGAAGGATTTTATCCGAAAGCTTTGCTATTATAAAGTGTGTTTTTCAATGCTGGATTTACCAATGGTTGTCTTTGTTTGGCCACACGGGCTTCGCCTTCGTGACCAAACCACACCAACTGTGGGTAAATCCAACATTACTCACACCCAGCAGTGGGTTATTGCTATATTATTCCATAAGATGGAAAGGTGGGGACATATTTTTTGGATAGAGCAGTTTATTAGAATTGAGACAGGATATGCAAGTCCATCTGCTTTGAGTCTGAGGTATTTCAATGGAAGTTGGTCAGTGGTAGTTGTCCTAAGGGCATGAAGATTATTTATTTCTTTATTTGGGTTTTGTGTGTGTGTGTGTGTGTGTGTGTGTGTGTGTGTGTGTGTGTGTGTGTGTGTGTGTAGATCTTAGCAGTGGAATAAATGGAAGGTTTGTCATCGCTTTAGTACGGCTGGATTTATAGCAATTTTGTTTTGTTGTTAGGCGGTTACTGCATTAATATAATGTGTCTTAAACTGTGAAGCAATGTTTTTGGAGTTATTGGTTGATGATGGGCTGGGTTGTGTTAACGTTCGAGGCATACCTCTCAACTGTACAGATTTTTGCAGAATGTTCAGATTCTCGCCCCATATTTTTGGTCTGTTTTTCATAAAATTCTGGTTTTCTGGCAACTTAGTGGCAAATCATTAAAGATTGAAGTTAGCAAATAATGACTAACATTTGAGTTTCAGACTTCACATCCTTCAGAAAAAAAAATCATGCTAATGCAAAACCTGTTATTCTATCAACTTTCCAAGTTTGTAAGAGCAGTAATTAAAAACTGTCCCTATTTCTGGACCTTTGTCCCACTTTTATTCATGGCTTTGTCCATATTTCTAGCTTTAAGAGGTTGAAAGGTATAGTTGCAGAACTGAGCAATCTATTTATTGATTTCCAGAAGGTTTTTGGATTGGTTGATGATGAATTTTGACTGTTGCTAGGATACACTTTTTGTCCTATTTCGTGTATTACTTTCTATGGTTCCTCAACTGTCTATATTGTTGCAGGAATGTTAGAGACTTGGTTTGTAGCCATGACTTCCAGGCTTTATCTGTAAGTTGCATGGGTTACTTTGTTTTTTTTTTTTTTTTAAAGTTAACCAAGGGATTGGCTTGTTTTTAACTCTTTTTTTCATAATGGTGCTTGCTCTGCCAGGACGTTTAGAAATGTCATCTTAAATGTGTCTATTGCTTCATCAAGGGGATGAGTTTTAAGAAGAGACTAGTTTATCTGGAGCAGGTTGGAAGTAAAAGTTCATTTATAAAAATTACTAAGGTTTCTGATTGTGTTATTGTGATGAACCTTGTGGGGTTGTATGGGGTGTTTCATTATGTAGCTTAACTGGTGGTCACTTGGGCTAATGGGCAGGGTGCCACTTGTGACACATTGTTTGGGGTGGATGTTACAATCCAGTCTAGGATGGATTATTTAGATGTGGCCATGTTAATTTTAGTCAGAGTCTTGATCAGTTGACAGAGGCTGAGTAGCTGAATTGAATTTGTTTGGTTTTCTAGGGCTATCTTTTGCCTGTTTATCTTAAGGTCTGCTAGCATGATGGCTTCCAGTCATACTTTGGCCGACATCTAGGAGACAATCTTTTCTAGGATGGGAATGTTACTACCAGGTAGCATGTATTGACTTTTGATAGCTACAGACTTGTGGGTATTCATTTTGAGGAGTGATGTGAGACGTTTTGCAATGCTGAACATGGGTATAGTATCATGGTAAGTGGAGAGATCTAAAACATTTCTGCAGAAAACAGCAACTCCACCTGCTTTTTTCTTGGTTCTGTCTAGTCTGAGTACATTATAAACTGGAAGGATTATTTCTGTAGCTTTGGTATTTGGCTTTAAACCAGTTTCTGTGAATATGAAGAGATCAGGGGAGTAGTGAGTATACTGGCATGAATGTCTGGGATTTTGTTCTACAGACTCCTTAGGTTACTGTGTAGCGTTTTAAGTCCTAGGTGTTTGAAGACATTGCCTGTTGTTGTTTTGGGGTGTGTGGGGGCTGGTTTGGTGGGGTCTAGGATTAGGTGAGTTTGACTGGGATCATGCCCAGTTAGCAATGTGACTATTGAAGAGCCCCTTATATTTGGGTCTGGGTTTGTATGTGATTTTGGATAATAGTCGAGCAGGTGCTGCTTGATTATATTTCAGGGTGCTGATATAATTAATGTCGAGTAGGCTGGAGGAGGTATTACAGAAATGTGTCATGGTATTGGGTGGTAGGTGTGTGTAGGTAACAGTGGAAGAGACACTTGTGAAGCTGTTGTGACTGTCGTGAGAAATGCTTGTGACAGAAGGACAGGTACATAAAGTAAGTAGTGATCATTTTAGCTATGCAGATTTGGTTGATATAAACTAATTGTAAAAAGCTATGTACATATTTACAGCTAATCCAATGGCACCAGTAATGATAATTTGAATAGATCACTTTGTGAGACATGGTGTTGTGTATCAGTCAACTGTTATTGTGTATCAGTATACATTCTAGCTTGCAAATAAGTTGATCTTGTATAAAGGTAGAAACTGCAGCACCCTCCTGGAAATTTCAGTAATTATAGGCATTCATTGGATAAACAAGCAGCATGCGCACCTTCGATGCTGGAAGATCAGAAGATTCTTTACTGTATTACCACAACAGGTCTCTTGACTTATTTTCAACACTGACACTGCAGTGTAACATAAGAGGGAGTTCTGAACTTCAGAATGTGCCATTTTTCAGAAAAGATATTAGATCAAGGTCCCTTTTGTCTAATTTGGTGGTAGCTCAGATGAGTGTAAAAGATTTTATAGCACTTATCAAAAATATGTGGAATCTTCCCTTTGCCTGGCCATATTACACAAAACTAGTATGAATACCACCACAGGTCTCCCCTGGAGAGTATCCTCTCGCCTATCTCAGTCAAAAAATATAAATAAAAAAATAATCTGTGATCTAAAGAAACCCCACGACATATTGAGGATAATCCAGTCAACAAAGCTACAAAGCTGAAATTAAAAATAAACAATAATAATAAAAAATAACCCACAACCTATAGGAAAAAAAGAAAAAATAAATGCCTTCAAATATCATTTCTGTCACACTCTAAATTGTGTTCTTCTTCAGGAAAAAGAATGCTTCAAGAATGCACACCTATTTTAACTTTTGACATTTTGAGAGTTTCACCTTCAACTCGTTTTATTTGTGTTCATTTTCAGTTATCTCAATTCTACAGAATTTTGATTTTTTTTTTAGAAGAAATTATGGTGTTAAATTTCCAGTTCTGCAAATGTACTAGACGTGATGAGAAAGCCAAAAGCAGTATTACTTGCAAAGCTCCTTTTTGGGGATAAAACACAGAATATGCTGTTTATGGACTGTGCCCTGAGCAAGTCATTAAATGCTAACATTTTGTGCTGGACTGCAGATGTGTAGTTATATGAGTCAGTAGAAATGTCATGTTATGTGAGTGGTTCCATTACTGTCTGTTACATTTGAAACAGCCATCCAGAATTAAATTTCATGTTGCATGAGTATCTGATGCTGCTCCCACACCTTTCTTAACCCAGTTGCCACATCCAATATTTTAAACCAAGGCAAACAAGTCAGTTATCTTACCTTACAATTTCTGGTAGAATGAACCTTTTTTCCTAAAAATCAGAAATCAAAGATCACTAGATTAATACAACTGTCTGCAGGATACTTTATTAGTGTAACTGGCTTGCCTGACTAATAGCTATTTCTAATTTTATAATCAGTAATTAAAGGCCAATGTACATATTTTTAAATACTCTTCTTCATGTTTGTGTTTTGACCTTTGCTTTAGAACTGTGAGTTCACGTGTAACTGCTCTGTGCAGGTATAACTGTAGTACCAATTGCTCTAGCTTAGGACTGTTAGACAAATCGCACACAAGTTTATGAAAACAGAACAAATATATAATATATGACTGGCACAAATATATATATATATATATATATATATAAATACATATATCTACATGTAGAGGTGTACTTTCCTACAATGAAAATTTACTTTTTCGAAATGGGAAAGTACAACCCCACTTAAGCGAAAGTGCACTTTAACAAAAGTGCAGTTTCGCTTAAGCTCACTAGACCGAACCTACCACACCACAATGGAGGGCATTGAAAAATGGGCTATGTACACTGTGGTGCGATAGTCATGGGCCTTAGGGTTAGGGCACATGTCAAGGTAAGGGGATAGCCCTACTAACTATCCCCTTACCCTAACCCGTGCCCTAACCCTAAGGTCCGTGACTATTGCACCACAGTGGAGGACATAGCCCGATTTGGAATTTCTTCCACTGTGGTGTGATAGTCATGGACTTTAGGGTTAGGGCACATGTCAGGGTAAGAGGATAGCTCTACTAACTATTCTCTTACCCTAACCCATGCCCTAACCCTAAGTTCCATGACTGCTAGCCCATTCAGTCTAGTGGGTTCGCGAGAGTGCACTTTCGCATTAGTGTGGGTGTACTTTTGAAGTTCGAAGTCATGAACTTTCTTTCTTCAAAAGTACACCCATATATATATATATATATATATAAAGAAAATACATTCCATGTAGTGTGAATATTATATTATACTCTAAAGTTAAAACAAACAAAACCACATGCAGGTTATTTTTTTTTCTAAAAACTTTCCATACCCTGGCAACCATACAAGCTAGGTATATAGTATCAACAGCAATTTTGTTGAGCTATTTCTGCTTTCATAGAATGACAGGAATCATTTGTGAATACCTGCTTTTCTAAAGAAACTTACACAATATGAAAGCAATATTTATTTTTTATAATTAACAACTAGCAGCATGGTCCATCTGACTGTACAACATAAAGTGCAGGTATTAGAATCCATTTTCTCCAGCATCATTTATGCTTTACTCTGATGACATGCATTTGATTCTAAAACCCTTGATTTGGCTAGCTTTTAACTGTAATATGGACATATTGCATAATTTCGCAATAAATAACAAATAATGTGCAATGTCTTCACTGTAATGCATTCTACATGTGCATTGCTCATGTATTTGTTTGTCTCTTATATCAGCATTTGTTACATTATCACCCTCTGTTATGCCATTCATTTGTTTACAACATTTTGGATTACTTAAAAACATATTGAAATATAATGGTTGATATCTCCAATACATTGTTTCAAAAACAAAATTTCCATTTCCTTCTTTTTTTTTTTCAGTAATACTTCTTTATTATTTTTCACTTAGTCATACAAACATTTGACAGAGAAATACACAGGTAATTTCCAAACAAGTCTTCTAACAACAGTCTTACAACATATATACATTATTTACATGAATGCTTCCATATTTAGCATAAAGTACATATAAAGATTTCTATCTGCAGAGATAATATCTTGTAATACTATGGTTCCTAATAGGGTTGAGTTTGATACTATATATAACAAGGGAGTTTTCTAGATTCAGTGAATTAAGCCAAAATAATATTGAAAATTTGTTCCCAAATCATCAGATTATTTAAATGTTTGCTGCGATTACTGATAACATATTTGTGGGCTAATATATGTTTTATCGCTAAGATCTTAAAGTTGTCCCATGAAGTTTGAGATGGGTTCAGCCAATTAGTAGCTATGTAGAGTCATTAACAGGAAAATATTCATAAGTATGATCATCTAAGTGTGGTCTACTATTAAATGGAAAATCACTCTGTTAGAGAAGCCAACAAGAAAGTCATGATTGCAGGAAGTGCTGTTAATGTAAAATGGAAATAAAGGAAAGCAATGCAATATGTTATAATAAGATAAGCTATTTAATGGAGGGAATGTTGTCAGATTAAAACTGAGGGGTTGGCATAAGTTAACCAACCTTCTAAAACCTTTATAAACATATATGAAGGACTGTGGTTAGAGAACTAAATGATAATTTGCTGACAATGTTTGTTTAATAACTTCAGTTAGAATTAATATTTTTAGAGCTACTAACAAACATAAACACTTTTACACATAAGTATGCATTCTATTTTAAAATTAAGTTACTTCTAAGAGCTAAAGCCCACTGTAAGTTTAGAATTTGAGCTTTACTGCTCTAGGCAATACAAGGGACACTCTTGGAAATCCCATGGAGATCATTGGAATTTATCATACTCCTTTAATAATACTCCAAACCTTTTAAAACTTAAAATAAATGAATAAATAATTTACACAAGAATGATTACAAAGTACTTGCTAAGTAGTAAGTATTTCCACAAATAATCTATAAATAAATTATAAATATTATAAATTATACATACTAACTAAAAACTGCTCTACATTAATTTAGTTGAATTTCCAGAGGCTTACTATGAATGGTTGTGACTTCTTTATTTAATTCATTATTATTTGACTTCATAACATTTTAAAAATTGGGAGGTCATTACTTGCTACGAGGCCAGTGACAATCCCAAGGTCAGAAAACACATGCACACAAACAAATATAATAATAATAATAAATATTTGCAGGTAGTAGCTTCCTTGAGATGTGGTAAACACTCATACCCTTGTACTGTATATACTAACTCTGAGTTGCACAAAGTCATAGAAAAAGGAAAAATGTATAAAAATCACAACACTCCCTTTCTCACACTTCTGAATCTATTCTCCATTACAAGATAGTGGTAACCTTCAAACAATAACATTCTAAGTGTCAGTCAACTGGTTGATGAAAAACTGTAGGTTCCCCAATCTCCAGTTACTAATACTAATGAAAAAAAAGTGTGAATGTACATTGTTATCGTAGCATCATTTAAGAAGATCTGACTCAAAAATCCAGTGTCAGAGTAGTACAGCAATAAATATTGCTCCCTTATACTCCTTGATTCTCAGCTGAGGTATCTTCTGAGTCAATTCTGCATGCCCTCAAGGAATTTTTGCTATATTCTCTAGTTCTCTCCTGCATTACAAAAACATTACATTCCAAAAATTTGCGATAAGGTGAACTGACAATACTTTAAGTTGATCATACATATGTGAGCACATAAGACCTCTTACTCTGCAAATGCAAAATGAGGATGTTTTTTCCCTTAAACAATAATTTAAAATTAAAATAGCAGGACAAGGATGAACCAAGCATTAAAAGAGTAAAGATGAAAATAATAAGTTTAAAATGATAAATCATAAAAATTGCTGTTCACAAAGTATAATTCAGAAATTAAATTTGAAAAGTCTACATGTATAAATCATTGTGCAATCAGATATTTAATTTAATTTGTATTAATTTAAGAATTAATCTCTCAAGGGGAGACAGTTATAATTTCATAAGTGAACTAATAACCTAATTCTCCAAAACTGATCTGAAAGAGTTCAGAATTGTACATTGTAGATTTTATAACTAGCTTAATAAAGTTCATCCTTTTCATTATGGAAATATATATAAAACTGCAAGATTATAGTGCATGAATTGCCTTTTGAAGATTTAATGTGAAAACTGCATTTATTAGGATTCTTAGATGCCCAACCATCTAGCAACTGGAAGAACAAGTGTGGCTAAAGTCATGTTCATTTACTGCACCAGGTACAGCTCAATTACTATACACTATGTTCTAAAAAATAAGTACTTTCACAAATTCAGTAATTAGCATTCATCTCTAAAACTATCACTGTGGGAGGCACTGCAGCCTTTATTTATTGAAGGAATAACATCTGTTGTCCTTACTATAACTTGTTTTTTTTAATAATCACATCCACGATCTGGGTTACTATTTCAACAAAGTTTAGTGTGTGTGTTAGCCCATGTACATATTTAGAATTACTATAGGATCTGTGATTGTAATTGGCTTATTACATGTTTGATGATGAAGCTTGACCTGTTAATCTAGGCATCTGTATTGAGAACACATAATAAAAGTTTATGATTGATGACCCAAACATAATTCTTTGCAGTACGTGGAGCTTTACCTGCTCTATGTACAACCAGTTACACTAAATGGTATAAGAGTGCTTAGACCTGTCAAATAGACAGCACCACATGTCTGAAATTCTTTGCTTAAGAATTCTGAACAAATCCAGAAACAAAAGTAAAAATCAGGGACAGGGTTTTAACATTTCTCTTTTTCACGTGAAAAGATAATATAATATGTTTGCATCAATATGTATTAAGTGAGCAATAAAAATGATGACATTCTAAAGTCTAGCTTTATTGATCGATTATAATCCTCAGTGATTTATTAGAACATCCAAGAATGTATGTGGAAAATATTCAAGAAAGTCAGGAACAGGTGAGCATCATAGACAGCAAGCAGAAATAAAGCTTTTTTACTTTCAGGTCTACTACATATGCTCAAGACACATTTGCCTAAGACACACACACCCTCACTGCCACTTACTCATTTTTGACAAGTACTCTAACTCCCAACTAACTTGTATGGCTTAACTATCAATCCCTCCCAAACCCCAGTCTTTTCTATCCCTACTAGAATCCTAATCCTAACTCTTAAAACTCCCATCCAGTCCTTAAAGCTAAACTCAAAATTACTCCCTAAACAAAAAATCTTCCTCACCTCTATAAACCTAATGTACTGATTGCTCTGTAAATTTAAAATGCTCCTCGCTTCCGTAAACCTATAGTCCCCCACCCAATTTCCCTTCCTGATGTAGCTGGCCCATGAGCACTTCCTGACTTCCCTCCATGGCTTGGGAGCAACCGCATGTGCCGGTGGCTTGACTGAACTCATCTTCCAGTTCAGTCACTAGAAGCTGCTCACACTGGCTTACAGTAACTCAACTCCTGGCTGCAAGGTAGTGGAATATGAGCAGCTGAGGTTGAGGAACTGTAGAATGCTCTTTACCTTCTGTTACTGTTCTTTGACAGCTGGCACTGTCTGCTGTTAATCACTAGGACAGGACTTGATCATAGTGGCATTTAGGGGAGTGCATAACAATTGTCATGACTGGGTCTTGCCCTATATAAGGTATTAACTATAATTCCATGCATTATATACATGTTTTGCTTCTTCTGCACTGACAGGAATGATTTTTTTTTCCTCTCTAAGTGCTACCATTTCGTTTTATACCTGAAAACTCCAAATGGATTGCTGTGCATTGAAGAGATCAGAAAGTTTTCTCACCCCTTCTGCAAGAGGCACTATTCCCAGAAAAGTATCACCCTCCTCTGTAGTGAGATGCCGCCATATCATCTTCATTATATCAGGACATATGCACCAAACAACCCCTAAGAGAAGCAAGCTCTTCTGGCCTCCAGATAGGGATATGGTGAGGCATGCTGTTCGTGTGTGTGTGTGTGTGTGTGTGTGTGTATAATATATATATATATATATATATATATATATATATATATATATATATATATATATATATATATATAGGTTCACTTCACAATCCCGAAAGCTCAAAATCCTGAAGCTCAACATCCCAAACTCAAAATCCTGAAAGCTCAAAATACTGAAAACTCATAATACTGAATCTCATAATACCGAAAAACATACAGGACACCAACACTGACTGTACTGCAGCTACACTACACTGCACATACACTACTATCTATCCACTTACCTTAACCCAGACCCTAACCCTAAGGTCCGTCACTATCGCACACTCCCCTCACCTGTGCCCTAAACCTAACTCACTTAACCCGCCCTTAACCCCAAATTCTGTCACTATCGCACACTCACCCGCACCCTAACCCTAACTCACTTCACCCACCCCTAACCCTAACAACCATCACAATCGCACACTTACCTGACCCGTGCCCTAACCCGAATGTTCGCACAATCACACATCAGTGTTGGTGTCCTGTATGTTTTTCGGTATTATGAGATTCAGTGTTATGAGTTTTCGGGATTTTGAGATTCAGGATTTTGAGCTTTCAGGATTTTGAAGTGAACCCATATGGGCCACTTTTTAAACATCAAATTCACAAACTATCGAAAACGGGTTTCCCAAACACAATTTAGAGAATGCACACACTATCGAAAGTTCATACAACTGAAACACAAACCATCGAATTTAAACACAACAAATGTGGAAGACAAACCCGAAGTGCAACCTCACAGCAAAACCAAAACAAATCCATCCCATGAAACACCCGTGACAGCTTTCAAGATAAACTTCACATTTTTAATAAATTAGCAATTGCACACACAAACTCCACATGAGAATACTCTTCTCTATGAGAGAAAAAAGTTTCAAACTGCTGCTCATGATGTATTAAAGCCCTTTTCTTAAGGGACTGTGGACAAGCTACAATCATACGTAAATGATACTCATCCACTCTATTCTGCTCTCTACAAATAGCACACATTACTGTGTGCAAATCAGAAATAAACTTCCCTGTCAAACATTTAAAGCGACAATGCCATGCTTCAAAAGCATATTGTGTCCTAGGCAAACAGAGGTGATTCAGAACAGACACATTCCAAAATTCCACAGGGAAAAGTGGAGGAAACCTGACTTGAGTCAAAGATCTCGTAGAGAAACTCCTTGGTTTTCCCAAAAGATACCATTCCTCAAAATATTTCAATATTTCCTTCCAATCAGTAGGGAATGTACTCTTCAGCTGATAATAAGTACTCAAAACATCCTTCACCTCCAAAAAAGCAAGTGCAGCAAGCTTTTTAACAGTGAGTTGGAATGAAATATCTCCATTGTAAACTGGCCCTAACCCTAACGTCTGTAACATACCCCATAAATTCCTACCGATGTGAAAAAAAACATCCTTTCCAAATCACATCGTTCACATTATACCTAATGCTTCTAACAGCAGCAATCGCAAAATCGTAAAGGATATACCGTATTGTAGTGGTACAATCATTTTCATTGAGCAAGGCAAACACACAGTCCCACATATAATTATATGCCTTAAGACTTTTTTCAACATTAAAGAAAATACCAGTGACATAACTTTTTTGAAAGCCCCATATTTCACTATGCCACGAAACGTATACAATTGATGGCAAGCTGCCCTTTTGATAAAATACGTTCCGTCCATCAACCAAATATCTGCTTTTGCTAAATCTTGCAGATTAGCTTGCATGGTAAATACCGCTACCACATTATCATTGCTTTTATCTGTTTTCTTCTTTTGCATAAAGGTACTACCTTTCAGCTGAAACTCCAACACATTTAAATTCAGCAGACTTAAACCTGCTTTCTTCGGCTGCCATTGCAATTTCTTTCTTGCTCTTCTTACCTTCTGCAAAAGAGCACACCTACTGGGCATCTAGGGGCGTACTCTAAGGAAGTAGAAGCAATCGCATCATCCACAATGATGCAGGGGGCATCACGCAAAAGACTAGGCCCTTTTCTTTTAGAGCTACAGCAACGCTGTACTTTTCTACTTGTGTAGGATCACCTGGATGGTCATGGCACACTGATTTTAGCAATTCTTCCCCCGATGTAACACATAGAGTGACCGCTGTTCCCTTACATTTGTCAGGCAACTTTCTAGTATAGCACCAATACTTTTTACACTTAGTAGCGTTTTCCAAATTGTAGGTATAGACATCTAATACAAGGATTTCTTTACCTCTTTGAGACAAAGTAGTGCTGTAACTCTGACCCAGCACTCCCGGAGGCAAGTCTTCCATATTTGCTATTGTAAAGGGGTACAACGTACAAACAACAAAGTCTTCCATTGTTTTAATACTCTACTGAAGCCTGCTATTCCATTTAATGATTCACCATTCACTTCAGTGACGTTTTGACAGTGTTCATTCACTAAAGTGAATTTGTGAAACCCGTTTTCGATAGTTTGTGTATTCGATGGTTTAACAGTGACCCATATATATATATATATATATATATATATATATATATATATATATATATATATATATATGTGTGTGTGTGTGTGTGTCTGTGTGTGTAGACCAAAAATCCATTTAATCAACAACACTGAAACTTTACTTTAAAGAACATTTACATCACCAGAATTTTAATCCAGGAAAGGAGGCAGTTGGCCAACAGTAAAAAACAAACATACCGAATCATATCAAACCAACACCCTGCAATGTGGGGGCTGTGCCCCCAACACCCACCCTAAGTATACCAATTCCGAGAATACACTATGGTGGGGAAAGGGCAAATTTCCTCATGTTGGTATGATAATGTAAGTAAATGTATATAGTATACAATATAAATAAAAACTATATTAACAATGATTAATATTTCTTAAGCAGCACTAAACATAGGCCAAGCGTCAGGGTTGTTGTGTTGCCTGTCATGCAAGCTTTATGGTAAAATCTTTGAATAGCTTGTATGCTGCATGGTTTTGAAATTATTTAAGTATGAGCAAACTACATTAGATGCCTAGAAGAATTATTAGGATGTAACTACAAAAGCACCTGGTGGCGTCACTTGTCCCTAATAAGTAAAACAATTTTGACAACTATCATGTTTCTAAAAACTTTCACTGTGACCTCTAAGAATCCCTGCAGGTATCTTAAACCTGCACACACACAAAGCTGTCCATGCTACCCCTTGCTAAGTTATGTCTCATCCAGGACAACTGTACTCTACAGTGACTCTCCCAACATACATCCCCACCTACATTTATACTGCTCTTGTCAATCTATTTTTTGTTAAGATTTCATGCTTTCTTCTTGCTCTGTTTATTCTATAAAATAAATCTGATTTATTTCAAAACCTGTACCACATGAAGTTGATCGATGCATTTTCTACAGCAAAGTCTGGCAAACATTTTTTTGTAAATGAGATGCAAGTGCTGTGCTTAATCTAATAGCTTGTATGCATTGTTACGTCTGCATTCAATGCTCAGAATGAGACATGTTACATTTTCCCTTGTCACATAAACCTTGATTATAGCAGGTATGATTAGGCACTTACATATCATAGTAAGTTTTATCAGGGATAGTGCATGGAAAAAAGGACCATACAATGAAGTGGGGCCAACAAGGACAGAGAGTCCTCAGAATGAGACATGTTACATAGGTTCATAGTTTCATAGGTAGGTACTAGGCTATTGGCCCAAGGGCCTACGTAAGCCTAGCCAACAAGGTTCCCTGGCTTACGCCACCCAAGAAAGTTATTTTCCTGTGCCACTGTCGAGCAGAGACACAGAAAGTGATCCCTGGGGTGTATTTACTATTTCCCATCCACTCATCAGGATTTTTCTTGAAGAGTGCTAATGAAGAACTTTGCTTGACATATATGGGTAGCCTGTTCCAGAGTATGGGAACTCTCTGGGATAGGAATCTATCCCTCCAGCATGTCATGTTTATTGTGGTGACAAGGTTTAGGTCCCTAGAGCGTGTAGCTCAGAGGGTTGGGATTTCTTTAGGTGTAGCATGTCCAACAGCTCTGGGTTTGACACAGCTTTATATGTTAGGCAGAGATCACTTCGGAGTAGGTGATATGCTATGGAGTAAAGCTGGAGTTTTTTGAGGTGGTCAGTGTAGGGCATTTGTTTGAGTCCAGTAATCCTCTTTGTGAGGTACTTCTGTGGCCTTTCCAGCTGCTGCAGATGTCTTGTGAGGTACATTCCAAAACTGGCGCTGTACTCTATAATGGGTCTAATGAGTGTCGAGTAGAGGGGAAGGATGACCTCTTTTTTCCTGGATGAGAACCCTTTTATGATGAGGTGTGCCATGTAGAAGAACTTCCTGACTACTGTGGCGATGTGACTATCAAAGGAGAGACTACGGTCCACCTGGGTCCCAATGTCTCTTATCATGCATTCGGTGTTAAGTAGATTGCTGCCTATGTGGTAGTTCATGGGTACAGAGTTTTTACCAAAGAGGATGACACTGCACTTTTTGGCACTGAGCTTGAGGCCATGGCTCTGACACCAGGCATCTGTCTCAGAGAGGCCCTTCTGTAGGATGTTCATATCATTTGGAGACTTGACTATGGCTTCTAGTTTGCAGTCATCTGCAAACTTTGTTAGCCAGAGGCCTTCTGTGTTAGCTTGTACTTCAGAGAAGTAGATACCAAACAGGAGAGGTCCCAGGACGGAACCCTGTGGTACTCCACTTGTCACTGGTTTGAGGTCAGATTTGGAGTCAGCAACTTTTACAGTGTGGGTTCTGTCAGTGAGCCTGTTGGGAACCCATCTTGTGACGTAGTTTTCCCTTGTCACATAAACCTTGGTTATAGCAGGTATGCATAGGCACTTACATATCATAGTAAGTTTTATCAGGGATAGTTGATGGAAAAAAGGACCATACAATGAAGTGGGGTCAACAAGGACAGAGAGTCATCTGGGGCCACCATATGCATATGCTTTTGGTTCCCTTACCAGGATTTCTTAACTGTAACTTGTCCTTTGCCCTTCTCAGCCAACTTCAAATTTATTAGCCATGTTTTTTTTTCTTTTGTGCCCACAGCTGATCTCCTACCTTATCCCCAGATTAAGTTCTCAGGTCATGATTTCCTATATTATATGTCCCAAAAATGTGGCTAGTTAAAATAAACATATAATTGTTCATCCCAAAATGTGGCTATTTATTATGCCCAAAAAATCATTGTTCCACTTGAAAATTCTTTGTATGTCAAATTTCCACTTCTGCAAATAAGCACCATCTGAAAAAACAAGGAAGTTGCTAATTCACCTAATATTTATCATGCAATAACCAGATCTCTTCTTTGTGTGACATTTTTTATGAAAACTCATGAAAATGCTGTAACATGATGAATGGCTGCACAACACTGACAGATTTTATATCAGGCAGATGAGGACAAATGTGGCAGTCAGGAGGAACACAAGGGATAATGCAGTACTTAAAGGAATGGATTGAAATTTTAACCATGAAACACAAACGGAAGTAAATAAAAGCAGAAAAATGAAAGGGTCATTCTATCAATACAGAAACCTTTGAAACATTTATACTGAATTGACTTCTGCAATAAGGCACTGTATTATAGAATAGGAGGCATCAGTTTCTTAGTTCTTCGGAGGGGAGTCCTCTAACAAACTACAGAACATAAGCTGATTAAATAATCACCAAAATAAACTGACTGGCATGCAAACAAATGTCCGTACCCACCAAACCCCTTCTCTACCCATTCAGAGAAACAGAACAGCAGCTAGAAATATGAGGCATCTTGTACAACATATGCTTCCGTGTTATTTTCTTTCAAAAGTACACAGAAAAAATGTCTAAACATATCTGTTATATGCATGGTCCAAAACATGACATTATATTAAGACTGTTTGCATATTAAATGTCAAAATTCAAACAACACAGAAATAACTGTAAAATGAAAATCATATATTCATAGGATACAAAGCATTAACGCTAAGAGGTGTAATGCTTTGTTACAGTTGTTAATTATAACTGCCTCATAACATTTGGTTCTCTGATTCTGTTATTGGTTAGGGTTCCTTTTGTGTGGAGTTCTCCATTCTCCTGGACTCTTGTGTCTATTGGAGTTTTGTCAGGGAGCTTAATGTCTTCCACATTCCAAATGCAGGAAGATTGTGTGTGTGTGTGTGTGTGTGTGTGTGTGTGTGTGTGTGTGTGTGTGTGTGTGTGTGTGTGTGTGTGTGTGTGTGTGTGTGTGTGTGTGCAGTGCCTATAAGTCAGACTGTCTTGTGTTGCACTTTTGCTCCATCCAGAATTGATTCTTTCCCCTATACCTTTTGGATGCTGATATAGGCTACAGATCCCTTGCGATCACGAAAAGGACAAAGTGTTTATTGGAAAAATGAATGCAAGAATAATTAGTTAAAGAATAGGTTTATATTAATGCACTCACTCTGCTCCATATCAGGAGTGCTACCTTTCAAAAGCACTAAGCAAAAATCACACATATGATCAAATTTTTTCTTCTGTATAAACTATTAATACGTTTTTTGTTTCCTAATCCATCTAAGATATTATAAGTGGCTTAAGGTTCAGGACTGCATCCCTTTATGGCTTGTGTGGGTTATAGCCCTATTTAACAGATATTTGAAATCAAGGAAAATGGAGTAACTAAGCATTAAGATGTTTGATTTTTATATCTTAGCAACATATTCCCAGACACAAAATTACTGTGGAGTTTCATTGGCTTTCATACATGGCTATGATAGAAAAACAGTAAGTTCAGCGGAATGAGAACATCTAAACTGGGATTGCTATAGCTAATCACAGCTGATTAAAATGTTATCAAAGCTAATCTAAAGTAATTCTAGCAATCCTACTGTCTATGCATTAATGTAAGTTACAGGGGGAAGTCACAAAATGCTGTGTTTCTAGTTTTAAGCAGAAAAAGCATTCTATATTTTGGTGTCTAGTAAACTGTGAAGTAGAACTAAGTGTGAAAAGATGACAGGTTGTGAGAAAACGCCATTATTAACTGTCTTCTATGTGTCCTTTGAAATAAAAAACTAAACTATATCTGCAGATTTTGGTAAACAATGGCAAGGGATGAGAAAACAATTAGTGTTACTGTGTCACACAACACCAGTAAAAAATTAGCTTGTCACTGAAAAAATCAAATTGAATTATGGGACAATGGAGAGATTATCAGTATTTTGCAGATATTATACAATCTATTCAATTCCAATATGGATACTGCAGACTTCAAAACTAGTCTGACAAATGCTATTAAGTAAAATACATTGCATGTTACTGTGGAACTGGGAACTATACCACAAATATTTTCAGTATAAAAGAAGCATGTGCTTGTTTTTTCAATAAGAAAATCAGTGTAGTTGGATATACATTGATATCTTTGATATAGGTTCAGGTTTGAAGACAATTGGCTGATGATGAGAGTTACTCATACAGTGGTGCATGGAAGCCACTTTTAACCTTCTCACTAGTCTGCAGCTTAGCAGCATTAATTTACAGACTGACTGAGAATGAGCTATAGGGACTCTATCAGTGGCTATGTTGAATCTGATTAAATAAAATTAACAGGAATCAGGAAAACAGAAAGTGTGAAGAACAAATGTGTTTGTTTAGAAATACGCAAGAACTAAAGTTAGGACCATGGGTAACAGAACTGTTATGCTTTTCTTATTTTAATACAGTACTTCTCCCAAGGAGGTTTTCTGAGTACAGTGATAATGTGCATTAGAAATTACCTAGGAGACTATGACAGTCATGTCATTGTAAAGCAGACACTACAGTACAGTTATGTTTTGTGAGTATACCGACTAAACCTCTTCTGACAGCTGCCATGTTAACAGCATCACTGTACAAGTTTATAGCTAAACAGCCATGCATAATGACATGGAAAAGTAAGCCTAGGCTATGACAGCTAGACAAAAGCAAAATATGACTCTTGTCCTGACAAGTGATATTTAAGGTACGTACTAGCGATGATGTCAGAATTTATCACATTCCTAAGATCTGTTACAGAAGCTTTTTGTTATTACATCAGCTGCTGAATACTGACGATTAATCCAACTTCAAACATGCAATTAAGGTAATAAAAATAAATGTAATGTGTTAATCTGTACTCTACCTTGTACCATAGTGATGAGGCAGACAGCAAGCATCCAGCATCCTGATGTATACACACCACTTTTCAACACTACTCCCTGTTACTATAAAGATTAGTATGGCTTTCACAGATGGGAACAGGAGTCTCAGATCCTGTGGTCAGAAGACTGGCCTAAATGTCATAAACTACTTATAAATGTCCTGGACTGTGTGTGGCCACCACATTTTTTATGATTTCTACAGACCTGTTTAGACCTGCTTAACACATTTCATGTCTGGTTGCAGAGGTGATGGGATACCACAGACCTTACTAACAGCATTCTTTGTGCCTCGTAGATTATTTCTTTGCTGCATCGAGGCTATGGCAGAACACATAAAATTCCATTTAATCATGTGAAATTCTCAAGGCTACTTCATAATTTTCATAGCAAAATGCAGTTTGACAAGATAAAACTGGTCACACTTTGGGTGCAGTGTCTGCAGTTCATGCTTGCATATTTTATTGCATATTTCAGACATAGAAATACATTTGCAAAACATATTTCTAAAGAATTTGAACTTTCTTAAGTGCTGAATTACTGTGATAATTCAAAAAATTTAACAGCATGTTGTCCCAATACTGAGAGTAAATATGAAAATCTGACCATGTAGTAAAAATGCAGACTATATCATACAGAGCAGGGACATTTCCCATAAGTAAAGACAATGGTGCATTAATATCAAGAATTATGAAAGTTAGAGCATGGCAATTTTTTTAACTGAAAAAAAAAATTTAACTAGGCCAGCGAATAGATCACTTCTTTAACTTGAAAATAACAGAATAAATTAATGTTATCTTATTTGTACTAATCTATGGTACTTTTATGTTGTGTTGACTTTCTAAAACTAAACAATTATTACTTAGAATTCTCTGTAGAAAGATGCCATTGCTGTGCTATTTATGTGGCATTTGATACTAACCAGAGAATAAAATGGTTATCTCTTAATAAAGATATTATTCAATATAACTGAGGGCTGAATATCTTGGGGCTAGCTTTTTCAATGCTAGCATTCTGAATATTGATATTTATAGTTGCACCTATTGAAATAGATTTTTATTTTTTTAGACATTAAAAGAAAAACATGAAAACTGATTTTTTGAGAAAACAATAAATAAATAAATACATACATAAATAAATGAATAAATTAATAAGTTTATTCCAAAGGGAAATGTTTTTTATTGTGAAGCCATGCAGGTCTAGATTGTTATGGTTTTTATAGTGAATACATGGTGTACTTAGTAGTATATATGCACTGTAATCATGTTTATGATGGGAAAACAAAGAGGAAATTAAAAGACAGAATTTTTGAGCATATTTATATGATTAAAAACAAAAATTAGACAAGCATACGATTTAAACAGATAAAGGTGTGCATAGGATTTAAGACATTTTTAAGTCATTGATAAAGTGAGGGATTGACTGATTAGTGGTAGTGGGGGAAGCAATCTAGAATATCACAGATTGCTATGGAAAATTTGGTTACATGTAACAAAACCTACAGGTTGGAATGGAGTAGTACATTTTAAGGTAGCACTTAAAAAAAACTAACAGAATATGGAATTGTTGGTTGTTATTGTTTTGTTGTAATATAATAAGTGTATAAAGTGGGTAATGGTCATATGATATGGTCATATGACAGTTTGTAACAATTAAGTTGTGTGTGACTTGATGTTAGTCTGATGAAGTATTTTGTACAAGAGAAAGCGATACATTGTTTTCAGTAAAGTTGTTTGTTGTTTGTCTTTTGGCTTTTTCCCAGTAAGGGGTCGCCACAGCGGAACTCCGGTCTGCTAATGATTGGCAGTAGATTTTTACGCCGAGGTGCCAGCTCGATGCCCAACGAAGGCACACTCATTTATGCACGCATGTCTTTTGAATGCTACCCAACCGCAGGGAGGACATGCAGACTCCACACCGAAGGCACTCTCAAGCCAAGCCGAGAATCGAACAGTATCAAAGTAATTTTTTGTCTCATGCCTCTTCTTTTTTGACTTTTGTAGTTATTTATTTCTAGAAACAATAATTGCTTGTTCAAACTGTCAGAAAATAAGGAAAATCTAAAGTACCTGCTAGAAGAAATATCAGCTCTGAAGTCTGGAATACTACAGCTACTATTATTGAGGAAAACCTAATGCATACTGGTCATATTACATGCAGCCAAATCCCTACATTCAAGGGGTGGTCAACACACACACACAAAAAAAACTTTGAAGCAAGAATTTAAAATAAGATCAAAATAGTAGATGAGTTTCTCCAGATAGCAGATGCTACTAAATTTTATTACTGTGACCTAAATAAGCAATGCTTTTTTCAAATAGTGCCCATACACTTATGAAAGGCACACTTTATATGGATCCTTATATCAGTTATGTTTTCTGTTGACAGAAAGGTAGCAATCTGCAAACAATCAAATCAATGAATGAATAAAGTTGTGCTATATTTATATACTTAGATATGCTGCACTCAGAAAAGAGGAAATTCATCCTATTATAATGTGAATTTCCAGAAATTTGCTTATCTAAAAACGTAGAAATATAAAGTAAAAAGAAGTGCCACCAAGTTGATTAAAATAAGGATTTCAAAGAAAAAAATGTGAACTGGCTTTAAAAAGAATTGTAAAAAAAAAAAAACAGTGCAAAAGGAAAGCAGTACTCAACAGCTGTTAACTGTAAGTGGTTATCAAAGGATTGTTTTTTTCTATTTATTTTAATGGACTTTTTTCCTGGAGAAAAGTATGCACTTATCACATTTCTCCTCAAAATAGCAGAACAACTGAAAATGAAGGAAAAAGAAAGGCTGCAGATAAATACCCGTCAAGAACTAAACCACGATTATATTATTGTGCTATCATTTGTTCTGTGAAGGAATAAGAGGTCAAAGAGCATTGACTCTTTCATGGCCTGAAATTCTAGACACAGATTTCTACAGTGGCGTATAAGAGACTGAGTACAGAAAGAGGGCTGCCAGTCTGTCCTGATAACTAAGATTTTTGAGGCCAATGTTCTGTTTAGTTATAAATCTCTGAGGTCTCTCAAGTTAAGTGGCATGTTTAGACAAATATGTGCCAAAAGATAGAATATATTTAATAATGAGTCTGATGAGATAGAAGTAAAAGGGAATTAAGGATTCTTTGGATCAAGTCAATATGCCACTGGAAATTAGAGGAGTTACATAGAACATTTTCTGAACTACTGTGGATGCATGACATTCAAGCGATAAGGAATTATCAAAAGGAGTGTCTAAATCACTTGCAATAGTGTCTGATAAGAGGGTTCATTACCTAGTCGGTATGTGAAAAATCTTTGTTTACCAACATGAACAATTCTACATTTTTTCACATTTGATTTGAGACCATTGTATTTGCAATAATTGTTAAAAATTGTTAATATGGTCTAACCCATGTTGGATCAACTATGAGTCATGGCCAGACTGAATAACACCCAATTTATTGTAGCCTACAAACTTACGTAACCACTGAACAGGAGTGCTGGACTGAAGATCTGAGAAATAGATATCAAAGAGCACAGGGCTCAGTTCTGAACCCTTTGGTGCATCACTCGTGACTTTTTACTTTCAGACGTAGCACTTGTAACTTTGAATACATTGGTTCTGTTAGACAATTAATTAGCCATTCACCATGCAATATATGGATTTTTATTTAAATGTACAAGTCTGCCATTAATGCCTGCATGGGAAATAGTGTCAAAGGCCTTGATTAGGTCTAGATATGCTGTACGTACCTCTTAACCACTATCCACCGCTTTGCTCGCTTTTTCAAATATTTTGTTTTAAGTTAAAGTGTCTTGACCCTTCTTTGATTAAGCCAAATTGATTGAAGTCTAATGCTATGAGATATTCAGTGTTTATATAAATGAGGTCTGAAAGGTATACTCCATAGCTTTATTTATGAGGGTAGTGACACTAAGGGCTTTACAGTTACCATTCCATAGTCCATGATTGGGACACCCTTGTGTAATCGAGATTTTATAGGCTTCAGGATTGTAACCAGTGGGGAATCTTAGACTAAAGAGGTTAAGCAGGCATTCAGCTTGGCCATATTTGGCATTGAGAAACAGGCAACCTGGTATATTATCAGGGCCCATGAATGAGTTTTTTTTTTTGTTTTGTATTGTTTTTTGCTTTTGCGAAGGCTAAGAAAACTTGTTCCATAAAAAATGGGGGGGGGGGGTTTGGTTGTGGAATCTGCGGAATAGCTATAGTTGTGGGTGGAATAAACTTTGCATTAAATTTGTCATCTAGGATATTAGTTATTACTTTGGGTCAGAGTATGCAGTATTTTTGTAGGCTAGCACAGAACAGTGTTGGATATTGTTTTTTGTAAACTTCTTGACATAGTTACAAGGATATTTGTATTTATATTTGGTTTTACTGGCAATTTTAAGTTCATACTTACCTTTCAGCTTCCTAATTGCTCACTAGTTTGCTTAAATTTGTCTTTAAGTTGAATGTGGATGGGGACTGCCTTATCAATACAGCTATTTGATGGAAATTAAAACTCAGTGGCATAAACCACAGCTTTAACAATGAGATCCATCAGAGATGGATTACATTGGATTTTATTTAAGTCATCAAGCAACTGATGAAGATTTTCTTTTGAGAAGTTACTAAACACAGAGCCATTTACAGATTAAGTGCCAATAGTTTTAAAGGAAAAGGTCACCGACTTATGGTCTCATTTAATAAGGCAGGATGATATATATATATGGAGTTGTGCAAGAACTGGCAATAGTTGTGAGGAATAGATCAAGGATATCGGTGCCTCTATTAGGATGAATAACCATTTTTTAAAGAGAGTTAGCATTTAAAATGTCAAGGAATCATTGGACAATAAAAACTCCTAGACAACTGCCTGTGCTGACCTGCTCTGACTTAAAGCTGCATTTATCAAAAATTAATCCATCAACAGTGGTGCAACCTTGCAAAAACATGCAGCTCATACCTCAAATAAAATATATTTATACCAGCCTATGATGAAAGAGGCAATTTTTAATCAATGGGAATGAAATTTTGCATGTTGTTAGTCTATGCACTTGTTTGCCATTTTGCAGATCATCTGGCTTTTGTTGCATAAAAAGATATGCTATGAAAGTGCTTAATAACTGAAAGTAACTACATCCATTTCTGGTCCTTTAAATACATACAGCATTTAGATCTGTAACCAGTAATTTAAGGAAAGGTAGTATGTCTATGAAGAGAATCCCAGCAGAACCAGAATTACTGAAGATTCATACATGTTTCTGACAATAAAAGGGTTTTTGGTACTCACCTACAGATAATGACCTATAAATCATAAAAAATGGAGGTAACAGTCAGTGAAATGCTATTCCAGGACAACTGAAAGTCTTTCCATGGGTGCCATATTCTCTCTCTGCTGGCCAGTAAAGATGCTTACAGACCTTCATGTGACAAGGTAGAGTTACAATAGCAGAGCATGAACTATTTAGGAACTATATAAATAATATTAAATCAAAAACTGACAGATATACCAGATGGAGAAATTAAGTATCTAATTATCAGTCTGCATGTTTTCACCATGTTCTAGGAAGTGCAGTAAATATGAAATAATCTGTACTTTCTCTAAAATGTCAAATGATTCCTGGAACAGTGGAAAGTGAATAAAAAAGTCAAAACATTAAGCTTTAAGAACTGAGAGGTTTTTTTTAAGTCATGAAAGATACATACCATTGCAATTAACTGTTTTTAAGAAATATAAAATATGTAAATGATGTTATTATAGTACCTCTACTGGTAGCACTCAGACCAGAACAACCACAGTATAATAACGGACAAAGGGTAACATACAACTAACACTACTATTGAACTCTACCTCAGTCAAACTAATGTCTGAAGTATTTAAATGTGGTCACGGTGATGTCAGACACTGACTAGTTAATGACCTTTGACACCTGGGTGCCAGATCAAGAGCCATGTCAAAGAATGACTTTTCAGGTCCTAGTACCAGAATGTACTATTTCAGTTGTAGGGCAGAAATGGCCAATATCATACTTACGATCCACGGCAAGACCACAGATGGAGTGCCATACTGACTTTTAGGGGTACTTATGGTGAAGTGGGTAAGGTTAAAGCCATTCTTCAGGTGAAGTAGCAGTGTGATCATAAATTATTAATGGTGAGGAATACATACATGTGAACAGTGCTATAGTGAATAGTACACTTATCTCACAGTGCTTGAACCCTCGTTTTGATTATTGTCAGGACTATTTCAATATGGATTTCACCCACACTCTTCTGGTTCATCTGGTTTTTGGATAGAGTCACTTGCTTGCTTTCAGATTCCAAAGAAATGCTGACAGGTTGAAAGGCAATGCCATGTTAGTTATAGTTATGAAAAGGCATGTGCTTGTATATATGTAATGGGATATGATGACATCTGGTGCTATATTTTGTCTCATTTCCATTAACATTAGGAATTGACTCTGGTTTATGGAACCCACGCATGTGATTAAGGTGTTTGAATGGTATCCATGTATGTATGTATGTATGCATGTATCTCTGTCTGTCTATTTATCTATCAATCTATCTATTCCAACTGCCAAAAATGTTTATTCTGACTTTTAACTATTGAAGTTCTACTCCAATACAACACTTTCTTAACAAAGTGTTTAAAAGACATTTACTTTGAAAATCATCATGGTTCAATTCATAGAGCTGTGTATTTCCCCTTGACTGATCAAATAAAGTTTATATCTATATATATATATATATATATATATATATATATATATATATCCATATATATATATATATATATATATATATATATATATACACACACACACACACACACACACACAGGGGATGTCAGCAGCTTTTGGAGTGTGCAATTCCAAATGTTTTCACTGATGTTGCATATTTGCTTAATATTTTACTGTGTTTGACAATGTGCTTCCATATCATTAATATGATTGCAGTTTTTGCTTTTAAAAGTGTTTTGCTAGTCTGATTGAAATATTGTGATTATCAACAGTTAGCTTCAGTTTAACAAAGTGAAGTTCTCTATTGAGGTTTTGCTTATCAAAAGCATCCATTTATTAAACAAAGAGGAATTACTGAAATCTAACATGGAAAAAAATTAGTAATAGCCTGCAAACATAATAATCTGTTAAAAAAATCAATGTTACTGGTGAGCTGATAGAAAATGAAGACAATCTCTCCACATATACACATTTATAAGTATATTTGGGATGGAATGAAACAGATATTTAACATAGGTAGGGCTGAGGATACACATGATCATCATTAGTTTGGGGAGGCTATAATACTTATTCCTATTCCATGATAAACTTCTTCATCTGCAGAAGGAACCATTCTGCCATAATCTAGGCTCTTTTACTACTTACTACACTAACCAGAATTGACTGGTATTTTAATGAGTGCATTTTCAATAAGTTTATCCGCGGTGGTGGTGCTGCGGTAGCGTTGTCGCCTCACAGTAAGACGTTGTCCGGTTTGAAACTCAGCTAGAGCGTCTTCTGCGTGGAGACATGCGTGAATGGGCATAACTTCATTGAAGGTTGTGCATCAGGGCTGGTAACTCGGCACGTACAAATCAACTACCAATCATTAGCGGACCGGAGTTCCGCTGTGGTGACCCCTAACCGGGAAAAGCCGAAAGACACAACAACATTTTCAATAAGTTTAACAAAGGGCTTTATTCCGAAGTGGTTGACAAAAGCCTGCAGTAGAATAGGACCTACTGTTTTCCTTTTCCTAATATACACTTTGGTTGTTGGCATTTAGTCCTACTCTAATACTGTTCAGTTTTTTAACATCATTAAATAAAAATTGTTTGTACCTTGTAAAAGATACTCATGACAACACTGCATTACATTCTTGTTTTTTAATGACCAGTAATCTAGTAAAGAGGTAGTTTGCATAGTTTTCAGTGGAATGACAAAGCAGGCTTTTCAAACCCAAAGAAGAATTGAAAATTCCGAAATTAAAGCTACTGAATAGTATCATATGAGAATAATATGCAAGACCCATGTGTACAACAGAGGTAGAAATGCACAAGACCCATGTGTACAACAGAGGTAGAAATGCACAAGACCCATGTGTACAACAGAGGGAGAAATGCACAAGACCCATGTGTACAACAGAGGTAGAAATGCACAAGACCCATGTGTACAACAGAGGTAGAAATGCACAAGACACATGTGTACAACAGAGGGAGAAATGCACAAGACCCATGTGTACAACAGAGGGAGAAATGCACAAGACCCATGTGTACAACAGAGGTAGAAATGCACAAGACCCATGTGTACAACAGAGGTAGAAATGCACAAGACCCATGTGTACAACAGAGGTAGAAATGCACAAGACCCATGTGTACAACAGAGGTAGACATGCCATTCATTATGTTGCTTAGTGCCTTTCTTCACTCATTGCTATTACCGATGATCCCATGAGTAAACTGCTTGGTTAATCAGCATATTTTCATTAAGTATTTAAGTTGCAATTGCACTTGTATCCAGTATATAAATAATAAATCAAAATATAGTTTAAATGTGTTTGTCATATAACTGTATTAAGCTTTAGCCAAGAAAATGGAAAAGTAACTGAACAACATAAATGAATTGCATTTCTGTGTTACATGTCCTTAATAAAGATGTCATTTTAAAATAATTAATCAAACATTCCTACTTCTGTACTCATTGGTCTAGTTACATTGTTAGCATTGCACTATTGCCCTACTAAAATATATCTGCATATTATGTGAAGATTATAAGCATTAAAATTATTGCTACTGACACATTCACTTTAAAACTTTCAGAACTGTACTTGTGATTAATTCAAGGTCCTTATATGTTTCTTTTATTCTGGTGCTGATTCACTATATTGCACATGAAGACAGTAATGCATCGCATGTGTAATGGTACAGTGTGATGTTGCATTTACATCACAGTGGAGCATTTTTCTTGTGCACTAACACCTTTACCGATATGATAACTTGAGCCATTAGTTAGAGCATTGGTTAGAAACATGCAGAGTGCTTTTGTAACAAGTCCATTCCATTTTTTTACATATCACCTTGTCAGTAATCTCTGTAGCACCATATCTGTACCTGAAAACAATGATCTGCATAATTTCTACAAATCTGCCTTCATGTCATGTCATTTGCATCACAATAATTAATTACTTAAGAAGGTCCAGTTCCTTGACCATGGAAGAAATAATGCCCTTTGAAAATGGCTGTATGACCTCTATGATGACCAATGATATCCTTTGTAATACAAGTGCAACACCTTCCTGTTATTAACATTTGCAGCTCTCACTACAAAGTTTTACAACAAGTTTAGTTGTCCTGCTTATGAAATCTCTCTGTACCGCTCATTCTGTAACTAAGGGCCAGTTGACTCCTGCTGTATATTTAACTTTGACAACTATAAGTAAAGATTAGGATTTTTATCTTTGAAGATTTATTGATTTAGTATCTCTGCTGAGTTCTTAGCACAAGATGGCCAGTCTAAAAAAAATTATATATATTTCCTCATATACCTATACCTTTCATGCTGGAAACAAGGAGCTACACAAAAGTTATAGCCATTCTCAGGTAATGAGAGCCCAATAAATAAATACATACATACATAACTCAGAGTATGGCTATTAATAAGGACACCTTTGACCAGATGATACCATATTATGGACAATGTGGAGTCTGAATACCATCCTAAATCCCATGGCCTCTATAGAGCCAAAGTAATCGATGGACCACTCCAAATGTACTCCTCCAGCAATAGTTATTTTGCAACATGAACTAGAGAAGCTATGTTTCTTGGCAGCAGCTGCCTTTTATGTGACTCCACAGAAGGATGAGGAGGTGACACCATATGTCCATACTGTGCTGTGAGAATATAACCAGTCAGGCATCATCGATGGCTGCAGCTACATTGGTACCAAATGGACACAGAGTCAGTGCTGTCTGTCACCTCTGTAAAGAACATGTACCCGAAAAGCCAGCAAGCACTTCCCATCTCACTGGAGATCAAAGGCTGCATATTGCAGAATATTCTTGCATCTTGATAATTCATATGTCATACTATCAAGAGAACAATGGTGCAATGGTGCCCCATGTTGATGCCTCTCACATATTAGGCAAATGTCTGGTTACTCTGTTGTCAGGAAGGAAAATATATAAATTTTCAATAATAACAGCTAAGCACTATGCACATCTGGAGCTTTTCTGTGAGGTGTGTCCATATCCTGCAGGCTCCTCGGACAACGAATTACATCAACGTCACTAAAGCGGCTCCTGTGGGTGGAAGGTTGGCATAATGGTTAAAGTGTTTACCTTACAAACATAAGGTGCAAGGTTTGATTCTCACATGGGGTAACCAGCTAGGTTGAAAATGGCCCACAAGGGCAGTTAACCTAGTACTAATCTATGAACCTATGAACCTTTAATAAATGACAGACAATGCTAAATCAACATGAAGGAGTAGCATTTAGTCACCTATCAGGTTATGCTGTCAGTGGATGGAAAGGACCATCAAATCGCAGCTTCTTTCCTTGGCAGTAATCAAAACACTCATCTATACTGTAAACCTGTATCTCAGACACAGTTTCATAATGGAGGATGTTTCAGAATACCATCGACTGGGTGATGCATAATAATCTTAAGCAAAAAAATAAAGTGCCTTGCTTCTAATTGTAACATGCACTTTTGTCTTACAGGTGGTAATGGGCAGTAACTGGATCCCTGGTTTGTTATACATTTTTTGTCTTCCTCATTTTTTTGCAGAGCAAACCTACAGTCAATCATACATCCTATGCAGGAATGAGAGTAAGGAAGTGTTTAGGTAGCTAAAGTCTTGAATTATTTACCTGGACACATCTGGATATGCTCTGCTGTACACACCTGAGAATATGTATATTCAGTCCTGCAAAATATTGCAAACTCAAAGCATGGTGGTCTTTCAATCAGGCATGTAAGAGATCTGCCCCTTGAAGTTCTATATACCTGAGAAGGAACAGAAATGAAACATATCACCAGATGGTAATGACAAGTCTCTGGAGCATGAAAAGCAATGTATGAGAATAAGGCACTAGTAGAGTATGCCCAAGAACAAGCAACTAGATGTGGCATGGCACGCTACCACATACAACCTGTACACAAATAAAATATGGTGTTCATGCATGTAATGTTGTCTTGTCAATATGTCATCAGGGTATGCTAACATGTATGTGTTTTGGATCTCTGTGATATCAGATAGCACCTGCACTGTTAAATAAAAATACTTATGTTGTATGGTAAGCATGATAGCTAATATCTGCATAGATAACAGGGTCAGATACAGCAGGTAGACACAGATGCACAATACATGTGTATGTGATGCACCCAATGAAGTTCATGCTGGAGTGGCACAGACAAAAAAAATATATGGCTCCACCACAGGCTGAACACAGATCTTCAATAATGAAAGCATTTTCTCCATTAGCAGTGTGCGTATGCAGTTCACTGACATTCTCTCTGTGACATCTGAGTGTGAATGTATAAACAGAGACAATGGGGCCTGGATGTTTATTGTGGTAGGATGTGCATGGTATAGACTGTATTCCTATAGAACAGCTGAATGTTTGTCACCATAAGTAGATATGAACCTGATGCTCAGCTTTAGAAATCATGGCCACGACCACAAAAATCCAGGCTACATAGATATAGGGCAAGAATTCAACATGTCATGTCACAAAAAGCATACTATCCAGAAGGTAAATTGGTATTACTGCATATGTTAAGACAGCACTCTCCTGCAGTCAGCCATCATTGCTTCAAATGATCTAATAAATTCAGTGTGGAGTTTTTCATCCCTGTTTTATAGAGTATCATTATATGACGAAACCTGTAATGCATCAGTAATCTCAGCTTAGGAGAAAGGTATCAATCAGCTGCATATTGGACTGCTAAGTACTGTATATGAATTAGTGACAGGAGATCCTGCATACCTTGGATACCTTGGATATTATGATCCCTGTGGTCATCAATGCATTTTTCCTATCCACTTCAGCTGTTACCTGCTGTGTCCCTGATTAAGATGGGCCTTGTACTTTGGCAAGTGACAGTATATCAATGCTAACTTAAACAGATTCCTACATAAAAAGAGCCACTAGGGCTAGTGTGCAGCACTGACTCTATTTCCCCAGACCAAACAAAACTTAGTTGTGTAGATGTTGCTTGCCTACTAGTGGAAAGGATCTCATGCTGTTGCAGCTTCAATGTCCACTGTGACTATTGCCAGTCCTTGGCTGTAACCAGTATCATTCTGTTCATACTCATGATGATAGTGGCATGCCCACCAATCTCTGACTCAGTACCAGAGGAGTCACTGCAGTGGTCATTAGTGTCAGCAACTGGACCCATGATAGTCCTGCCTAAAAGGTGAAAGGGCCATAAGGGTAAGACATTTCAAAAGAAGACGTATAGAAATGAATCAGCAAGTACTGTTACAAGAAAAACCTGTACTCACCCATCAGACTGTGCACACACACACAGAAGCTCTAACTGACATGCAGGATATACGTGATGCATGAACTAGACATGAGTTATTGTGAAATACTAACAAATATGATAAAAACACACACATGATCAGACATACGTGGTGATATCCACAATTAAATGATACCCTACTGACAAAGAATGACATGATGTTCAAGCCACTCAAATGGCGATGCTTATAGGTGACACTCATACCTGCACATGGGAGTCATCCACATCAATGCCACCCCCAGGTTTGCAACCATTGGATTCCTGATTATGAAAAATTACTAGAAACTCCTCAGCATTATTTAACAGAGAAAGGGGGGGGGGGTCCTACCACTCATGGCCATAGTCTGCCTTTAATGGAACCAAGTTGAATCATGTATGTGCAATGACAAGTTGCTACTCATTTCGATTCATGTTTCAGCAAACATTTAAAGAATTTTTTTTTGTAGTAGTCAAGCCTCCCTGCACCCCCTCAAGTGGTGGGGAACACGCTCACACCCCCAAGAACTATATATCAACTCTGAGGTTGCACAACAGTGGAGAAATAGTCATTTTCCACTCTCAGTGAAAGTGGTTTTGGCAAACTGTTTTTGTTTTACTTGTGTTAGCTGAAACTCCCTTTGATGAGATGACATGTTCCTGCTCAGCCATGTATGTGCAGTGATATGGCAACGGCATGCTTGCGTTGTGCATTCTTGACCACTGATAATATTCACCTTCATAACTTTGTCATCCCACAACCATTGACAATAGCCACTCTTCCTGCCAAAGCCCAACTATGCCATTCAACACTAGCATGATTCCCCCTTGAAATACCTAATTTTATGCAGATGTGAAACTGTCATGCCACAGATGCTGTGTTATCATCACCTAAGATGGAATTGATGCATAAAAGATAGTGAAAGGATAACTACATATACAAAAGTATCAGGTATTTCTGACATAACTGAAATATGGTATATGTAAACCTGAATCCACATGCAGGCACACAGATGTAAATAAAAAAAACACATAAAACAGAAGAGAGTTGCTATACATTTCTTAGCTATATTGTCCAAATGGATATTTCAACCATCATATAGTACTATGTACATTAAATACAACACATGTATGTGTGGTAACAGTTGGATACATTGGCATATGGTCAGAAAAAAATGCCACAGAACCCATCTGGACACTTCAAACTTGATTTTACTAAATATCAAACATTAAAATAAGCACTTTTGTTCCATTATCCACAGGATTATCCACTAAAAGTCCTGCGAATAATAGGACAAAAGCACTTATTTTAATGTTTGGTTTTTAATAAAATCAAGTTTGCAGTATCCAGATGGTTTCTGTGGCATTTTTTTCTGCAGAGTTGTAGTTTGCTGAGTTTTGGATTACCTTGTTAGTGACAGTGGCATATGGTATCAGATATGGACTTACACCACAGGCTGAAGTTTTACTTGTTATCATAAGAAATGTACTGACTCTAAGTCTTCTTCTTTCAGCTGCATTAGGGGTTGCCACAGTGGATCATCTGTTTCCATTTCTTATGTCCTCTGCATCTTGCTCTGTCACACCAACCACCTGCATGTCCTCTCTCACCACATCCATAAACCTTATCTTAGGCTTTCCTCTTTTCCTGTTACCTGGCAGCTTCATCCTTAGCATCTTTATCCCAATATATTCTGCATCCCTCCTCAGCACATGTCCAAACCGACATAATCTTGCCTCTCTGGCTTTGTTTCCAAACCTTCCAACCTGGGCTGACCCTCTAATATACTTATTCCTAAACCTGTACACCCTCATCACACCCAGTGCAAATCTTAACATCTTTAATTCTGCCACGTCTAACTCTGACTCCTGCCTTGTTGTCAATGCCACTGTCTCCAACCCATATAACATAGCTGGTCTCACTACCCTCTTGTAGACCTTCCCTTTCACTCTTACTGGTACACGTCTGTCACAAATCACTCCTGACACTCTTCTCCACCCACTCCATCCTGCCTGTACTCTCTTCTTCCCCTCTCTTCCACACTCACCATTACACTGAACCATTGAGCCCAAGTACTTAAACTCATCCACCTTCACCACCTCTACTCCCTGCATCCTCAAGATTCCTCTATCGTCCCTCTCATTCACACACATATATTCTGTCTTAGTCCTGCTGACCTTCATTCCTCTTCTCTCTAGAGCATATCTCCACCTCTCCAGGGTCTCCTCCACCTGTTCCCTACTCTCACTCTTCTTCTTTTGGCTTTTCCCGGTTAGGGGTCACCACAGCGGATCACCTGTCTGCTCATGATTGGCAGTAGAGTTTTATGGTGTTGAGTTGCCAGCCCGGCACCCAACCTTCCACTGAAGGCACACACATGCACACACACACACCTACTCTCACTAAAGATCACAATGTCATCTGCAAACATCATAGTCCACAGGGGCTCCTGTCTGATCTCATCTGTCAACCTGTCCATCACCATTGCAAATAAGAAAGGGCTCAGAGCTGATCTTTGATGTAATCCCACCTTCACCTTAAATGCATCCGTCACTCCCACCGCAGACCTCACCACTGTCACACTACCCTTGTACGTATCCTGTACCACTCTTACATACTTCTCTGACACTCCCGACTTCCTCATACAATACCACAACTCCTCTCTAGGCACCCTGTCATATGCTTTCTCTAAGTCCACAAAGACACAATGCAACTCCTTCTGACCTTCTCTGTACTTCTCCATCAGCACTCTCAGAGCAAACATTGCATCTGTAGTGCTTATTCCTGGCAGAAAACCATACTGCTGATCACTAATCATCACCTCCCTTCTTAACCTAGCTTCCACTACTCTTTCCCATAACTTCATGCTGTGACTGATCAATTTAATCCCTCTGTAGTTACTACAGCTCTGCACATCACCCTTATTCTTAAAAGTCAGTACCAAAACACTTTTTCTCCATTCCTCAGGCATCCTCTAACTTTCCAAGATTTCATTAAACATTCTAGTTAAAAACTCCACTGCCATTTCATCTAAACACCTCCATGCCTCCACAGGTTTGTCATCTGGACCAACAGACTTTCCATTCTTCATCTTCTTCATAGCTATACTTCTTCCTTGCTAATCCATTCCACTTCATGGTTCACTATCCGCACATCATCCAACCTTCTCTCCCTCTCATTCTCTTCATTCATCAGCCCCTCAAAGTACTCTTTCCATCTTCTCAACACACTCTCCTCACTTGTGAGTATGTTTCTCTCATTATCCTTTATCACCTTTACCTGCTGCACATCTTTACTAGCTCGGTCCCTCTATCAAGCCAATAGGTACAGGTCCTTTTCTCCCTCCTTAGTGTCCAACCTTTCATACAACTCTTCATATGCCTTATCCTTAGCCTTCACCACCTCTCTCTTTGCCATGCACCTCATTGACCCTAAGTAATATGCAATATTCAGTCACAGAATAAGGTTTCTATTTGGTGAGTGTCTATTTGTATGTCCAGTTATAACTTGCATTACAAATTAAATTTATTTATATTAAATGTCAAGAAACCAGACTAATTTCATTCAGGGCAAAATGGCTGAACACTAAGTACCCCACTTACTTGACAGGCATGTTGCAGAATACAGTCCATCCATCCAGCCATGCACAACCCCATTTTCCCATTTTTACACATGGGTCAGGGTGTCACATCAATAGTGACAATCATTTAGAGCCAAGGTTCACATTGTTGGGTCGCTAGCTCTGCCATGGTAATTCTTCCACACCACGCATTTGTACACACACTTACATTTATGGCCATTTTAGAGTGTCCAATCCACCTACTGCATGTCTTTGGAATGTGGGAGGAAACCAAAGCACTCAGAGAAAACCCACGTGAACACAGGAAAGACATATAGACCCCCCTGCACACACACACACACACACACACACACACACACACACACACACTGGACAGAGACTGTGGAACCTCCTGCTGTGAGGCAACAATACCCACTGCACCACATTGCAGAATAGAAATGATTTAGTACTAAGTGACCTGTATATCCTGTGCTATGCAAAACATCCTTATATAGCAGACATTCCTTCTAAATTTCAGTTTAAATATGAACTCATCACTAGATGTGCTTTCTGCTTCTGTGACAATTTCTGTTCTGACATTCCCATTTATACCTTCAAACCAGTGTGTATGATACACGTTTATGCGCTGCATCCAATGGAGGGAGATTCTTATTGTTGACATATGTAGGGGTAACAATGGTACAGATGTGGAATACTGTACACCTCAATTCAGCATTTTGCTCTTTCCTCAAGATAGAATACAGACAGAATACATATGCTTTTATGTAATGTGAAGTACATAGTAAAGTGCATTAATTGCACGATCCATGGGTAGTGTGATGTACAGCTAGACTTCAGTTTTGGGCTTGCCTGGTTTCACTGCATTGTGTTTTGTATGTTATAGAAGCATAGTTTGAAAGGGTTGATAATGCCGTGCATATAGTAAGTCTGCACATGTGTTTACTTAACTATGTCATAACGTTTATTGCAATTCATGCATAGGTTCATAGGAGATTACTAAGCTAAGCACTTAAGGACCCTTACAAGCCTAGACAATTTAACCTGATTTTACCCAATATATGGCCTCTATGGACAAGAAGATGTCATGGATTTATGACAGTGTAGTGAGTATCTTACAGATTGCATCAGTTCATAAGGGACATAGGCACTACCCCAGCTATGAATTTGTGATTCCTCATCCAAAGGCTAGGGAAGGGCTCTGCTTAATGTGAATAGGAAACCTGTTCCAAAGAAGGGCCGATCTCTGAGACACATATCTGTCCAGCATATTTTGTTTGAGTCACTGACTAAGTTTAGATCCCTAGATCGGGTGACCCTCATGCTGTTTGATTTGTGGATGTGTAACAGCTCCATCAGGGCTGGATTTGTGAGTGCCTTGTAGGTCAGGCATAGTTCACCCCTTAATATTCAGTAAGTGACACAGTAAAGGGATAGGGCTTTTAGTCTTTCCACATAGTTCACATTCTTTACTCCCTGCATTTTTTTTGTGAGGAACCTCTGAGGTTGCTCCAGATGCTGTAAGTGCCTGTTTAAGTATATGCCAAATGGCGGACTGTTACTCAATTACTGGTCTATTGATGGCTGAGTACAGCAGGACTATAATTTTCTTGTATCTGGATGCCATAACTTTACTTATAAGTTGTGCCCATAAAAGGATTTCCTTACCACTGTGGACACATGGAGGTCAAAGTTCAGGCTACTATTTATGTGGCTACCTAGATCTCTCACCTCTTAGTCCATGTTAAAGAGTTTTATGATGTTGTAATCTGCAGTAGTACTTGACTTCCCAAAGAGTATGATAATGCATTTTTTGCATTTAGTTTTAGGCCATGGTTCTGTCAACAATCATTTTTCTGATCTTGACCATCCTAGAGGATATCTACATTGTTGGGGGATTGAATGATTGCCCCCAGCTTAAGGTCATCAATAAACTTTGTCATCCAGATGCCTTCTACGTGTCTTCCAAACAGGAGTGGTCCCAGTATTGACCACTGTGGCACACCACTACCCCTAGTTACTGGCCTCTTTCTGGATCTGGATTCACACACTTTAAACACGTGTCCTGACCATGAGCCAATTGGCTATCCATCTGATGACAAAGGGATTTATGCCCAGTTTTGTAAGTTTATTTATAATACCTAACAGGGAATTGTGTCAAACGACTTGGTCAGGTCGAGGTAGGTGGTATGTACTGCTTTACCCTCATCCATGGGCTTATTCACTTTTTCAAAGAAATCCACCAGATTCAGTAGGCATGACCTGCCCTTGCCAAACATGAATTGGGTTGGGTGCAATGTTTGGAGGTCTGTTATGTCACTGTTTATCAGGTCCATTATTATTCTTCCCATGGCCTTAAATATAAGACTAGTAAAACTTATGGGTCTGTAATTTCATGGGCCACTAGATGGTCCCTCTTTATGCAGAGAGATGATCATTGCTGGCCTCCACTCTATTAGGACAAAGCCAGTCCAAAGGATGTGGTTAAATAGAGATCCTAATGGGCCTGATACGTCCTGATTTAAATTGTCTAAGAGGCAACCTGGTGTATTGTCACGCCCCATTGAAGCTGTGTTTTTAGCTTTATAGAGCTCAGTGGCAACTTGTTCTTTGGTGATAATTGGCAGTGTAGTGGTGGAGGGTATTTTGGGTAGTGAGAGTATTGGGAGTGATGAGAAGGAGAAATCTGAGCTGAATTTATCGGCCAGTAGATTTTCTATGTCTTCTGGCTGAGCACAGGCGTTGCCATCTACAACTAATTCTGCACATTGTTGGGTGTTGTCCTTAAGACTGAAGACATAACTGAAAAATGCCTTATGGTTATTCTTAACTTTGGAGGCTATTTTTACCTCAAAGTCTGCTTTCAGAGACTTGACTAATACCCTGATTCACTTGTTTAGACTAATTAGTGATGTATTTCTCTGTTGTGTACATTTCCTCTTACTTCTTGAAAGGATTTTCTTTCTTTTGTCATATGACCTATTAATACTAGGGGTCCACCTGGACATCTTGTTTTTGCAGATTGACCTGGGCTTATTTTGGTCTGGTACTGCCAGTTTTATACATTTGTTTATGTGGTCATACAGAGCTGATGCATTTGCCTCTCTATAGGCTCTGTGTTTTCTGGATTTGGGGGAGCTTGGAAACTAATTATGCCATCCCTTTGTAGGGGATAATTTCCCTTAGAGAAGTTTTGAAAGTTTTTGGGATTAGGTAGAGAGACTAGTTTTATCTTTATTTCAAGGGAGACTGCTTTGTGATCTGATTTTACTAGTGAGGAAATAACACTGGGGAGTAAAGTACTCTCCCATATTGGTGAATACCAGATTTAGGATATTTGTTCCCCTAGTGGGAGTGCAGACTAGCTGCTCCAGGGCATTTGAATTTTCAAAGTCAAGAAATCTTTGAGTCTGCATGTTAGGAGTCATGGAGAGGTAGTTAAAATCATCCATGAGTATGGTATTGAGCTAGATGGTGAGTGATTCTAGAAACTTCAGGTATGATGTATAAGTTTTCTGGTTTATGGTGGGGGACCTGTAGCTAGCAAGAATATGGTAATGGATTTTTCCCATGCTTGGTTGGACATGGAGCAGCTCAAGTATCTCATATTGTTTTACCAGCCTTGGGGTGTGCTTATCCTTTATGTAGACAGACACACCTCCACCTTTTGCTCTTTCATGTTCAGTGAGTGGTCAGAATGTATGAAAGGCATTATAGCCATACACTACCAGAGTGCTTTCTGTGGCTTTGAACCATGTTTCAGTAACTGGACAGATTTCAGCATTCTCCAGGGTGAGGAGAGCTTCCAGGCAGTACAGCTTCTTGCTGAGGCTCCTAGCATTGAACAGTAGCACCTTTAGCTTGTCCTGAGTAGCTTTTGTTATGTTGGAAGGTTTATCTGTTTGGCAATGCCTAAAAAAGTCACTATAGGGGCGGACAATGTTTTGATAAATATCCAAAAGTCTGGAGATGAGAGGTGAAGACCATCCTGGCTAAGCAGCATGGCCTATCAGACTTGTCCCCCCGGGCTGACAAGGATGTTAGACCCCTTAGAATGACACCAGTAGCTAAGGTTAAGAGTCAATCATTTGCTGCTAGCATTGTGGCATCATCCTTGGAGGTGGTAGAATGCTGCTCAATGCCAGGCTAGGCTGTATTGCATAAAGCTCTCTGTGCCAGAGATCAATGCACATGACCATCAAGTCCCGGTAATGTATCTGGTTACACTATCTGCAGTGGAATTGTGCTGGTATTTTCTTGCTTACGGATTGCTGGTGCATCACTGGAGGCTGTGCCATCTGCTATATTAAAGGGACAATGCCAATTATCAGCTCTATAGCTCTGGATATTTGTGTGTGTTATACATTTTTTCTGACATGTCTACATGTCATTTCTGTATCATACATGCCAGGAAGAGAAATGCATGGAGTCTTAGCAGTAGTGGATCTTGAGATTGATCACTGACAAGACATGCTAATGTACACCTGTCTTGTAAACCAGTGGGAGAGCACCGATTTTTTTTTTAAAGCTTATGTTGCACAGTAAGCATGCACAGACAATAGGAACACATAGGGTAGATAGCAACAGGTACACAGAGCTGATGGGGCTAACACAATTCATGTATATGTGTTACATTAAATGATGCTGATGATCAAAATGGATTGCAGATATAATAATGTAAGTAATTCTCTGATTAGGGTTGCCTTGTGACAACCTTTATCTCAGGTGTTCAACATAAAAAAGCAAGCTGCAATAAAAGTGTTCTTTGCTAGAATAATTCTTCCCAGTGTCTAGAAATTGTGAGGCACCATACGCACATAACTCCATGCGTCCATGTGTGAGTTGTGCTGCTTCTTGGTATCTGGCACAGGTGCAACTTTCAGTAGTGCAACCTTGCACAACTTACTGCCTCTGCTAGCTCATATGGCCAGTAGCTGCTTACTACCCTAGCGCTCTATGGATCTGCATTGGACCAGCATGAGTTTATAGCACAGATGCCTTTGCTGGTAAAAACTTTAAAATTGGCACAGATGATCCACACTGCTTTGTGCTTTTCCTTTGGTGGATATACTATAATCATGCATTCTGGTTTTGTCTCATCCATATCTACAAGCAAATAGCTTTATCTGCATTTTTCCTGCTCTTTGCAATGGTTGTGGTTGTGTGGGCACATCTAAATTCATACTGTTTGCCACTTCAACTTGGCACATTTGATTTCAACAAGCATATGCCCATTTTTCTTTCCACTTCTGTTTTTTTTTTCACTTCTGGTCCCCTTCCTCTGCATCTTTTTATTTTTTTTATTTTGGCTCTTCCAGTTCACCTGTTGATTTCTGCCACTGTCACTCTTCTTTCTCTTGTTTGCATGCCTATCTTCCGCATGCTACCTTACCTGTGTGTTTCACTCTTCTTTCTCTTGTTTGCATGCCTATCTTCCGCATGCTACCTTACCTGTGTGTTTCACTCTTCTTTCGCTTGTTTGTCATGCCTATCTTCTGTATGCTACCTTACCTGTGTGTTTCCCAATCCCCATATATCTGCCTTACTTTACCTCTCCTTTATATCTGTTTTCAGTATATAAAAACAAGGCCTCACTGCAAAGAATAAGCCCACCTTCTGCCTATCTTCCGCATGCTACCTTACCTGTGTGTTTCACTCTTCTTTCGCTTGTTTGTCATGCCTATCTTCTGTATGCTACCTTACCTGTGTGTTTCCCAATCCCCATATATCTGCCTTAGTTTACCTCTCCTTTATATCTGTTTTCAGTATATAAAAACAAGGCCTCACTGCAAAGAATAAGCCCACCTTCTGCCTATCTTCTGCATGCTACCTTACCTGTGTGTTTCACTCTTCTTTCGCTTGTTTGTCATGCCTATCTTCTGTATGCTACCTTACCTGTGTGTTTCCCAATCCCCATATATCTGCCTTACTTTACCTCTCCTTTATATCTGTTTTCAGTATATAAAAACAAGGCCTCACTGCAAAGAATAAGCCCACCTTCCACAAACTGTGAACTTTCCATCTGCCATTTCTCTTTCTCACTGGGTATGCCTCTTCTTGCTGCCTCCTACTCCATTTCTTCCATGCAGCTACCCCTACTTCAGACAAGAGACCCATTTTGCACACACACTGTTCCCTGCAATGTACCTGCCACCTCTGATACATTTTTATTTTTCCATACATGCATTAAAATGTTATATGGTTCCGACTAGGCTATACAACATATCTGATTATTATTATTTTTTTGCCTTGGTTTGTCCATAGCAAAGTTTTGAACAGTTTCATACTATTATGTATTTATGTGTATCTCTTCTTATGGGTACCCACCGTTTGCTTAACTTTCCTAGAGTACTTCCAACTCATATGCTGTAGTAATTTCAAGATCTCTGTCTCCTCAGTTAATGACCTTATTGCAAAACTATAGTGATGCATTGTACAAGCATACATTCAGCTTAACCTATAATACTTATTACACAGCTGCAGAAGAAGACTGTGTGTGTGTGTGTGTGTGTGTGTGTGTGTGTGTGTGTGTGTGTGTGTGTGTGTGTGTGTGTGTCTGTGCATGTGTGTATATGTGTGTAGAAGTTAGATAGCTGGCACACAAGCCCAAAATACAATTTGCTGCAAATTTTAAAATATATGTATAATTTAATTGCCTGCAGAAAGCCTTTTGCAAGAGACTGATGGGAGTAAAAAACTGCATTTGGTATACAACGTCCACATGGGAAAGCTTACCAAAGCTTGAAAAACATTTCATTTGGAAAGGCTGGCACATTGCTGAGCTGATTATTGACATATGCAGTTTACTTGTGTTTAGGTTTACGGTTTTATAAGTATGTCTAGATTTCATACTCATAACACACACTCTGTATATTTGTACTGTGCACATACATATACGTGTGCATATATGTGCACATGTATTATGAATGTATAACTCACGATAAAATGCTACATGATTCTACACTAAAATATAATCATTTAGAAGTCTTAGACATATTGGTGAATCCATAAACAATACTGGGACCTGGAGCTACTGCATTATGGGGAAATCAGCCTCAGATGGCTTTGAGCAAAATATGTTATCCTCAATGACCCAATTAAGCAATTCATGAATAAGTGAAATATGATCCATTTTTTCTCTGACTACCATGTTCAAAACATAGAGGATTATGACTGGTTGATAATCATAGTTATAGTTCTAGAAATGGATAGCAAGAAATTTGCACTAACAGCAAAGTTTTAGAGGTGAATCTTGGAATCTGTGTTCAGAACATAAGTCATAATTCTTTGCAAGATACGGGGTGTTGTAATTGCCTCAATATATTATTTTTAAGTGTATCAGCATGAGGTGATTTCCACTTTCAAACCTGTAACACATTTTACACTGACCAGAAATTAAGTGCATCTCTCATCAGTCAGTAAGTTTAAAAGCTGTTAATCACTCCATTCTGTTATATTTTTATATGGCTGCACAAAGGGTGCCATAGCATTTATAGGTAAGAGTTATCAGTGTTATTTTGCAGTGACTTTATATGCGATAGTACAAACCTGCTAATAAGAAGGTGTTAATAGATGATCATTACTACAGTAAGTTATAATGAGGTTCATATGTCCAAAAGGTATATGTACAGGATTACAATCAGGTTTCCAGTTGTAACCACACTTATAGGTGTTCAAGTAATGCCATCTGAGTTATGACTGAAAAGGCTAGACCATAATTCCATGCAGCGTACAAAACTTTACCTGGTCCTTTGTGAAACAGAAGTAGAAAAGAAAGGGAAGGACATCTAAGTGTTTTGCATTTTTGAAAGCTGTGAAATACTTACTGCTAGTGCACAGAGATTAGCCACTACAAAACTAGAAATAGCCAGGGAATTGTTATGGCTAGGCTTGTATAGGCCCTAGGGCTGATAACCTAGTACCAACCTATGAACCTATGAACAAAAGAGTAGCAGGAAGCACAGACAGCTTTAAAATCTGTTAAACATTTCCTTCATTCTTCGTTCTTTTGAAAGACTGGATGAAGTGTTTAACAGCTTTTAAAGCTTTATGCACTAACTGCTGGTCTTCTGTGGTGACCACTGACTGACGTTAATTACTCTAGTATTAGACTGGAGCTTAAGAGCAATGAATGGTGCTTAACAAATACTTGGTAAACACTCTTCTGGCATCAGAAAGATGTGTAATAAGCCTGTTGTCTTTTCTCCCAGTTTTGGTTCATAATTGTGGCGTTCCATGCAGTAAAACATTATGTTTTTATGAATTCAGACTGTAATCAATACACTCCATGAACATATTTTCATATTACATACATATATTTACATAGTACATGTTTTACTAAGATCATTCTTTAAAGAACTTTATGAATTTGTGTTACTGTACCTCACTTCTTCCTAACATTCATCAAAATGCATTATTTTGATATAGTGTAAAACGTTTTAACAATGATATTAATTAAAAAAAAATAACCTCTGTGCTTCTTCCATTTTGAAAATATAAGCTGTAATGAAATAAAAGTTAATTTTTAATCTTATGATGTTCCTCCTAGTTCTGACCAGATTTAATGAAATACATGTAAGCACAATGCTTAGAAAGTAAGGGAACTTTAATTTATGCTGAGATAGAACTATAAGCTAATCTTTTACAAGTCAGTTTTGTATCTGTTCTACTCTACAAAATACATCTAGGAGATGAAAAGATGTAATCTTTACTTGGGAGGCTTATAAAGAATCAGACTCTTAATAAATTTACATTTTACTATTATTTTATTATTAGCTTCCCAAGGTATGGCCTTATTAATGCAGCAAAAGGCTTTGCTTTAGTCTGGCAGTTAATCCAGAATCTCATTAGCCCTTTCCTACATAATATGAAATGTGTATTTTTATGAAAGTTTATATGTACGATAATAGCATTTAAAAGGCTAGCATTGCCTTCACTAGATGCCTCAGAAATCATAAACTGTAACTGATGTGCCTTTAATTTCTTTATCTATTATCCAAATGCACACATGTATAAAATGGGAATAAGCTGTATAAACGCCTTTATTTGGAATGTCTTGGCTGTCTTTTTTGTTGCATCACACTCTTGGTCAAGTTTAATTTTGTCTTCTGTTGTTTGGTCGTGGAAAATTGACAGGGATATTTTTCTTTTGCAGGGCACACAAAAGCTCCTTTTTGTTTCTGTAGTATAACCAGACCACTGACTTAAAATAATCTTCGGTGCTTTACTATTAATAATAAATTTGCCCCATAGTTAGAATTTTACCCAGGGGGAAATGTAAATAAACTGAGCCTGCTGGTTCCCCAGTGGATTTGCACTAGTAAAATGACACCTGCTGTCTCCTCGATGGATTTGCCCTAGGAAAGAGGATTTGTAGTGGGCAAGCTTAACGTTTATGCACAGGAAAATGTGAGAGTAGATGCATGTCTGCTAAATTTCTAGAAATTACATTATTAGAAAATTAGCATTCTGCCCAAATATTTCTTTGTATTTGCACAGCAGTTTATGGAGTACTCAAGTCAGGTTACAAAAAAGGAAATATAATTTCTAGACAAGACTATGCCATGAGAGTTGACAAAGTACCATCCAGCAGTATTGTGATTTATTTATTTATTTATATTTCTTTACCAGGGTGGAGCACTGATCTCCATGGGCATTTTCATACTCAGCCCGTGATCACTGTCTGGTAAAGGGGCTTGCTCAGAGTCTTACAGTTAGACAATGGAGGCTAAGGGAATCAAACTCTGGGCCACTGAATCACAGGAAAGACGTTGTTAACAGCTCCTTAATCTTCTCTTCCAACTGTCAGACAATGAATAATATCTTCATTGTGTATAAGATTTGCATTGCAGCTTTTAAAATAGAAGAAGTGTTATGTGTTACCCATGTTTTTGTGTGGTAGTGTTAGATAGCCATGCAGCGATGTGTCACCCATGGTTTTGTGTGGTGGTGTTAAATAGCCATGCAGCGATGTGTCACCCATGGTTTTGTGTGGTGGTGTTAGATAGCCATGCAGTGATGTGTCACCCATGGTTTTGTGTGGTGGTGTTAGATAGCCATGCAGAGATGTGTCACCCATGGTTTTGGGTGGTGGTGTTAGACAGCCATGCAGAGATGTGTGTTAGCCATGCAGAGATGTGTCACCCATGGTTTTGGGTGGTGGTGTTAGACAGCCATGCAGCAATGTGTCACCCATGGTTTCGTGTGTTGGTGGTAGACAGCCATGCAGAGATGTGTTACCCATGTTATTATGTGGTGGTGTTAGATAGCCATGCAGCGATGTGTCACCCATGGTTTTGTGTGGTGGTGTTAGATAGCCATGCAGTGATGTGTCACCCATGGTTTTGTGTTGTGGTGTTAGACAGCCATGCAGTGATGCGTCACCCATGGTTTTGTGTGGTATTAATGGTATTCCCAGGCCTTTTTTGGAATTCGTATTTCAGCAGCATCTTATGGTGTTTCAGCAGAAATCGCCTCCCTCCTCCTAACTGCATACATCAACTTTATTAAATACAGATACACTGACTAGATACTAGTCATGTATCATGTACTGCTGCTATAAAAGTAAGTGATATAAAGGTTTGTTGGGCTCATAGTACCATTCAGGGGAACATAGTTTGCTGACAATGCATCCACAACTGTTTCAGGGTCCTCAGTGATGAATTCCACAACTCTGAGAATAAAGAGTTTCCAGTGACTCTCTGAACATTACACAGATGTTTCAGAAATAACATGATGATAATTTTTGTTGCAAGCCCTGTTATTGTGATGTGAACAGCAAAGCACTCCAGCAAGAAGTGCTTATTTTTGGAGGGATATCCCAGGAGTTGAAACTATTTAAATTATGTTATCAAGGTAATACAGTGTGTTGGTGTAGACTAAAGGGATCAAACTCAAAACTACAGGATTACGTCTACTAGTAGATTCACAATCTTTACCAGCTCAGCAATGTTGCATCTAAATGACACACATAAAGTGCCATCACATGCCAGTAGCCTTACAGAGTGTACAGATGAGCAAGACATCTATCATTATACAAGAGTTCAGAAGGAAGGATGAGACATTCCTTTGTGAAATGGCTGAAGACAATGGAGTAACTGCACTGATGGAGAGTGGCCTCATTCAGGTACACAGTACTGTATAACAGTACCCAAGGGAGGCAGTTAGGCCACATTCATAAATAGTATAGGAGAAGGATCAGATGTTTTAACCACTATCCAGCACTAAGTAATTGACAACCATATTTAGGATACATAACTTGTGATTTTTGGTTTTCAGTAAGTTGTCTGTAAAAAAATAAATAAATATTTAATAAATATTTACATTGACAGAGATAAATTAATACCAGAATCATTTGGAGAGGCAACAAATATTTTGATTTCATATTCATATTATTTGATAATTGTTAAAGAAATTCTTCAATATTTATAAGGTGTTTTACCACAAAACTATGTGATTCAGTTCTTCTGACTGTTGAGTTGTCTTATCATTATAAATCACTAATCAGATCCATAAGGATTTCATAAACATTTATACGTTGAACACTGTCTGCTGCTCTAAACAGTCTGAGTAAACTAACACTTCAGGGTTTTTATTCATAAGGGTCTTGCAGAAAAAGTGCTGCATATTGTAATCTGCAGCTGTGTACTATCAGCTCCAGTTCACATGTTAACAAGCACCATTGTATGTTTTGTGTGATTCATCTAGTAAAGGTTAACACACTACAGAGGCGTAATAAGGGAGAAGCTGATGTGTGGTCTAGTAAATCTGAATGTGCAAGAGACTTAATGAAAGAAGATAAAGTATGTAGCTCAGATGTGACATGTCTCCTGTTTTCAGAAGTGAACACTGAACAAAACTATCTGACCAATAATTAGTGGAATTGTATCTCACATTCACACAGCAGTGAAAACACATGGCATTGTAATCACACACACACGCAGTCAAAAATGTAATCACTCAATACTATAAAAAACAGGACGCAAATATTCCAAGAATAAACAACACTGCTGACATGCATTTGGCAAAGAGAAGAACGTTAGTGTTTAGTATCTGTAGCTGTTTAAGAAATAGCCAAAAGACCATAAGAATTCTCTGTCCCACATCATATAATTATGAATTTGAGTAAAAGGAATACAAGCATTAGGAAACAACTAAGCACACTGTAAGACATTGCACAGAGCACTCAAAGCTCTGCTTTAATCTGCATCTGTTATTATTTACTGTACTGCTGTTTATTTTACTCTTGCTTTATTTACTTACAGCACACTGCAAAGCTTTTCATTAGCAGTAAGGTAATAATTTATTAGTGGTACTTTTTGTATACAATGTGTATAATGACTTGTTTTAGAAGCTTGAATGAATAATTACAACTCAATGCCAGGGACGTTATTGTTTGTGAAAAGGAAGAGCCCGTGCTTCCATTTGACTGAGTTTGTGAATGACTGACTGGACAATACATGCATGCATTGAATTATGATCATGTAGAACCTTGCCGGCCTTGAAAGTGATTAATGCCAGACTGAGGACAATACATAATATATACTGCCATATTCTTGCATAAGTAATGCACATGGCAGCCTGTCATTTTCCTGCATTTGAATCATATCTAATGTTAAAACATAAACTGATATGACATCCAGGGCAATGGTGAGTAATGAATAATTCAGCTGCTTTCTTGTGTACTGTATACGGACTAAAGCATTCAGTTTGAACTTCATTAAGGACTCATTCTAATAAACTGGTGTCAAATTCATTATGTTAGTAGCCAGTTTTGTTTAAAAATGCCACCCCGGTATTGTGACGAGCATTCTGCTTTAAAAAAATAATTACTGTGATAGCTCGACTGACATAGTATGTCATCGATGGTGCAAATCATCAAAATGCAAATTGATTATATTTGATGAAAATAACAAACTCTCTAATTACACGGTTTATTTTAAAACACCAAGCAGCTCCATCAACAAGCCTATGACTTTCAATGTATGCTCTTATCAATTCCATAAGGAGACAAAATTTAAATTAAATTTTGACTGTGGTCACAGACTCAGAATTCTTTTAACAGGCACTGCTGACTTCCTTGACACCTCTTCAGTCATTACTGTTGCATGAAACTGAACATCAACAAGTTACAACTGAATCAGATGTTAATTGTCACTGTACAGCTTATCACAGTTGGCTGTGTTTGTTTTAGATCTGTGCAAATTAGATTTCCCTGCAGTACCCATCTTACTCAAAAGCATGCATGCAGTTCTAAACTGCTTGTTAGCATGTCCATATAATTTACTTAGACTTCTCTCTGCATACACAAGTACATGTGCATTTGCAAACAGTGTGCATATTTATCAAATTAAGTAAGGTGTGTGTGTGTGTGTGTGTGTGTGTGTGTGTGTGTGTGCACCTGCGTACATACATGTCTGTGCACATACCACTCATGCACACACAGATATATATCTATATGCATATATATATATATATATATATATATATATATATATATATATATATATATATATCTATATATATCTATATAAAAACAATAGATGTGCATTATACATATATTTATCTATATATCTATCTATATATATATATATATATATATATATATATATAATATATATAGAGAGAGAGAGAGATAGATATAGCTACAAATATAGATATATGTATACATCTATATAGATACACTCAAAATGAAGATCAGACTTGTCCACACACTCATTTTGTCAGTGGTCAATTATGGATGCGAAAGCTGGACACTACAGAACTGGGACAGAAAGAAGAATGACTCATTTGAACTTTGGTACTGTAGAAGGATTCTATGCATGCGACTGGACTGCCAAAAGAACTAACTAATAAATTTTGGAAGAGATTAAACCAACTATGTCACTCAAAACCCAAATGATGAAGTTATGACTGTCTTATTCTGGTCACACCATCAGGAGATAGAGAGAGATCACTGGAGACGGGCATAATATTTGATAAGGAACCAGGCAAAGTTGGCAACCTGCAACTAGATGGTTGGACAAATTGACAACAACCATAGGGATGATGTTGGAGCACCTCACCGGACTAGCACAGAAGAGACTTCTTTTTGGATTTTTAAGTCGCTAGACACAAACCCAGGTCAATGGTACCTAGAGAGAAAGATATAGATAAATATGCACACACACACACACACACACACACACACACACACACACACACACACACACACACACACACACACACACACACATCTATATCTATATCTATCTATATACAGTTTCCTGGATGTTTCCTGTTATGTAGTATAATATTCAAAACTAACTAAATATATTAAATGTTTGTTTAGCACAGCAAATAAACATGTCACTGTTTCTGTTTAGTAATATTCACAAGGATGTACGACTCATTCATAGTGCACCACACCTAAAAGTATTCATTCTTTCAAAAGTAATGTTTTCACCCTTTGTCTTGAAAATCACCACTGTGTCACAGAGAGGTGAAACCCTGACTACAAATGAATGAACAAGTGAGTGAATGAAGGAATATGTTTTATGGAACATTAAACCGAGAAAGACAGTAGTCTTGTTAATTAGTTACAGATGCACGAATACCCACATCATCTCAGGTACTTAAATTAGGTACTCTCAACTTAAGTAAACTATGTTCACTATTACCGCAGAGGATTAACAATGTATTTGTTTGGTGTGGTTATGTACTAAATTCAGTAGTTATATAACAAAAGGAGAAACTGATCTCTAAGAACAAGAGGGAACATACTCAGCAGAGAAAGAATACCCTCCACAGCCTGAACAAGCAAATCAGACATCTGGTAAAGTCCTATAAAGCTAGTTTTCGGAATAAATTTGTCCCCCTAGCTAAAGATAGCCACAAGGCATTATTTGTGCCAAACTCATAGTGGATGGTACCACTCACACTAACCCTGAAGAAATTACCAATCTGTTAACTGGCAGATTTGGCACAAACTTCACTCCCCTGTCCCCACCAGCCATAACCCAAAGCGTACCTGACACCTGCCCTCTCCCCAGTATCTTCAATGAGCAGGTCATATCTGCACTCTCCAAGGCCAAAACATAGCTTCTATGGGACCTGATAACATCCCAGGCAGGCTGTTTACTAAACAACCTAAAACATGACCAGTTGTGTGTGACTTAGGAGCACAAGTTGATAGCATTCTAAACTTTGATCACCATGTGTCCACAATAGTAAGGAAAGCCCTTTACATTGCACACCTCATAAGTAAGGGCATTGCCTCCAACAAAGACTGAAAAGACCTGTCACTGTACTCTGTGTCTTTCAGGCTGTTAAGAGGTGACCTGTGCCTGACCTACAGAGCAGTCTCTGACCATGCCCTAATGGAAAGGCTGCATTTCTGCAAATCAAATGGGACAAGAGTCACTCACTCCAGAAATCCCAACCTAGCCTGTGACTTAAACAAAACATGCTGGAGAGTTAGACATGTCATGCAGAGATTGCTGCTACTCTGGAATAAACTCCCAATTCACATTAAGCAGAGCTCTTCAATGACCATATTTTAGCGCAACCTGGACAACTGGATGGGAGACAATAAATTCAACCCTGGGGTAGCACCTGTTTCCCTCATGGACAAGGGCAGCTGGTACTGATCATAGATTTGATCTGAAATCAATCAAACCATCTAACAGTGGTCAATTAGGGAGTCATCTAACAATGGTCAATTAGGGAGTCATCTAACAATGGTCAATTAGGGAACAAGGGTCCCATCCCAAAATAGCACTGAAGAGGTACATGCAAATGAACCAGCAATCAGGGGAAAACTTGTAGATTTATTAAGTATTAAAATGCACTACAAAATGAATGCTTAACTGCCTCACCATGTTTTTGTTCATCCATAGAACTTCATCAGACATGCATCACCCCAATTAACACAGCCATATATTTATAATCCAATTAATTAGACATTATCCAATCATAATTAACTCTACCTAAAATCTCTAACTAACCATTAATAAAAGTTCAGTTATCAAATGTATGTACATTAATATAACAATAAAATAGTGTGAACTTGTTAAAATAATAATAAAAAATAAAAAAAACATTTTTTATTATTTTATCATTTTTTATATTTTATTATTGCTATTTTGGGATGAGTTTTTTGTTGGAGCAATGCTCTTTTGGCACTGATACCTTTTGAGTTTGTTAGGGAAAAAGAGTATTACATGGCTAGGATTGTAAAGGCCCTAGGGCCATTAGCCTAGTAACCTTCTATGAACCAATGAACATATAATTAATCTGGTGAATTGTTTTTTTGACTGCAGAGCACAAGTCATGGACAGTGTCATACTCTTCATACAGCATACCTAGAGCTCACCAAGGCATTTGATACCATTCCACATGCCAACATTACCAACAAGCTAAATGCACTCCAAAATGATCCCTATGTCGTTAGCTGGACAGCTAATTGGCTGAAGGACAGAATCCCTGCATATCTTTCAGATACTATAAAGTGCAACAGGAATGGAGCCTATTCTTAAGTAAGGGTGCATTTAAAGTTTTTGGAATCAGTACTGTTTCAGTAGTTGATGCTTGCAAAGTCTGAACTCCTCCATATATTCAATTTAGTCAACGGATGGAACATCAGGTAATCTTCTGTCTACAAATGAGAATGATAGGGAGCAGTGAAGTGTCCACATCAGTCTCAATGGAAGCATGACCATGGACGTGGCACTTCAATAGGGCCTCATCAGTTGATGTGGATGTATTATAATTATGTCCGTGGTACTTCCATTACCCTGTAACTTACATCAACAGGCCCAGCATCATTTGCTGTTCAGTTACTTTTACAGTGTGTAGAGGCTGCTGTCCGTACTGAGCTTAGATTTGCATTACACGATCAACAGAGTTTGGTAGAATGAGCCTATTGCTCCATGTGCTGTCACAATAGATGTGGTACTTGTACATTTCTCCCAAGATCCAGGCCATGTCATACCTCTGCTGTAAGTATTTCATTTGGGGGGGGGGGGTCACTCACAACTCTTAGTGTTTTCATTTCTGTCAAATTTCTATTTCCCCAATATTACAAAATATATAAAAACACATTCAGTTCAGTTCAAGCAATCTATTAACCTACCTTTTCCATCTATTTCAAATCTGTACAATCTATTTTACCATTTCATAAATAGAGATAGACAGACAGATAGATAGATGGACAGATAAATGGATAGATAGAAAGATACATAGATAGATAGATAGATAGATAGATAGATAGATAGATAGATAGATAGATAGATAGATAGATAGATAGATAGATAGATAGATAGACGGACGGACGGACGGACGGACGGACAGATAGATAGATAGATAGATAGATAGATAGATAGATAGATAGACAGACAGACAGACAGATAGATAGATAGATAGATAGATAGATAGATAGATAGATAGATAGACAGATATTTGCCTGCTTCCATAAACCTATAATTGAATGCATTAGTTTTAGATGGTGTATTACACAGTCAGGGGCATCATGTTACAGAATCATTTAGAAAGCTTTGAAGCATTAATTCATACTGCCATTAAAAGAAAATGTACTGTTTTACTATGCAAGAAATACTCACCACTCGCTTATTGTGGTAAGTCCCTTACTGCTTTATAAGAAACACAAATGGAGAAAGTAACCCATTTATTAAGATTATTTTTTGTCAGTGGCATTCAGCAGTTTTGTGCAAATGTGTTTGTTATCACTCAGACTCATTGTCAAATACAGAACTTCTCAATTATTCTGAAAAAAATCCATAAAATTGTGGTGTTTGGTCTGACTGAAGACTGGAAGAATATTGGATTTCATGAAGTGTTTTTGTTTATTTGCTTATGTTTGTTGATCAGAAGAGAATTCTGATAACAGTTCACCAATTTCAGTCTCACAGTGGATAAAGCAATAAAAATAAAGAGAAAATCAATCCACTGTAGCATGTAGACCATAACAGTGAATAGAATAAATCAGGTATATTTATACTAACAAAAGAATCATTTAAAATGGTACACAATGGATTAAGGCTACAAAGCAAGCGTGTATTTACAATATGTACATAAATGGGGGAATTAGCAGGAAAAGAGCTGCATGGCTCTAAGTGAGGGTGGGAAGAATAGAAGGGAGTAGATTCCTTGAAGTAAGATTGCACTGTCTGGTGGAAGATAGAGACGATATTACCAAAGGGAGTACATGATGGGGTTTTGGTTACATGTCCTGATTGAAGACAGCTGCATTCTCTTTATTTTTGAAAGTAGGATTTCATTTAGGTGCAGAACTTTGAGTATGAAGTAACATTGTTGAGATGAGGCATTTTAGACCAGAAACAGTCATTCATCACAACTTGTATGGATTCTTAAATTCATTACTGTGGAACTGTCAGGTTACTTTATTCAGTGTGTTCCATACTAAACATATTTTATTTTTTGTTTTCTGTTAATTGCAAAAGGGGCTACCTAATGGTCAAAGAACACAATTTAGGTAAAAAAAAACATTCTATAAAATAGGCTTCAGCAAATGATAGTTTCTTGCAGCAACTGACTGTCTTTTGCCACAACAGAGTACTTTTTCTTTACACATGACCTATTTTGATAATAATTCTGTAGAAGTGCCACGTGATGTTGTCTTGGCTAGTTCTGGTATTTCACTTAACTTGATACAGGAAATCTTTACTTGGTGCTCATCAAGGTCTTTTATATTGTGTGTGTGTGTGTGTGTGTGTGTGTGTGTGTGTGTGTGTGTGTGTGTGTGTGTGTGTGTGTGTGTGTGTGTGTGTGTGTGTGTCTGTGAGACCAATGTTTAATGTGTGTATTTTATATTTTATGCATGTGTGTGACCTATGTTTAATGTGTGTATTTTATATTGTGTGTGTGTGCGCATTCATGGATCCATATTGTGGTTGAGTGCATCTTAGATGTGCCATTTTGATTGAATGTATACCTCTCAAATGTCACTGATTTTGCTTGATTTTGCTTAATTTTTCAATGTCTCTTCATAAATTCTTTGATTTTCTCTTAAATCACTGAGGATTACAGTCAGTCAATAGTCAGACACTAAAGTTTCATACTTCTTATTGATCAGAAAATGCAAATCTAGTAACTGTTTAGGCAAATTAGAGTAATATTTAAAAATTATCTCTGATTTGGGCTTTCGTTCTCCAATTATTTTTGGGTTTGCCCATGATTCTTGAATAACGTAGTTGGAAGGGATGATCAAATACAAGAACATTAAAACTAGATTAATTTAACTAACCACTGACAGAGGTAAGATCATGGTACAAAGGGGTAAGGGAGTTTCACCCTGCAGTGGAACCCTCCACTGCAAAAAACACTTACATAATATTTTCTGTTTTGTTTAGTCAGTCCATGTCTCAATCATTTGGTTTCAGCAAAACAGACTTTGGGAAAAGTGCAGTTTGTCGCATTGCCATATACCATGTAGACACAAGTATATATATATATATATATATATATATATATATATATATATATATATATATAGATATATATATGTTTGTGGGGTGTCTGTGTGGAGGGTGTAAAAAAAGAAAATATGCATAGAGATGCAATAAATATTTACACAGTTGTATATGTATCTGTCTGTCTATGTTAAACATTACTAGGCTGCACCTCAGCTAATAATGTTACAGTTTCCATCCTCTTTAACTTGCACCTTCCAACTCAGTTAGCAATATCCTCTGGTGCTGCACTACATGGCTCTTTTCACATGTCCCCCATCTCAGCTAACACTGTCATCTGGTGCTACAGTATATGACTCCTTTCACATGTCCCCCATCTCAGCTAACACTGTCATCTGGTGCTACAGTATATGGCTCCTTTCACATGTCCCCCATCTCAGCTAATATTGTCATCTGGTGCTACAGTATATGGCTCCTTTCACATGTCCCCCATCTCAGCTAATACTGTCATCTGGTGCAGCAGTATATGGCTCCTTTCTCATACTCCCACCTCAGCCAACCAGTGTCCTCCTGTGCTACAGTATTCAGCTCCTATCACAAGCTCCTAATTCAACTAACAGCATCCTCTGGTGCTACAGTATATGGTAACTTTCACATGCTCCCACCTCAGTTAGTAATGTCCTCCCTTGCTGCAATTTACTGCTCCTTTCACCTCCTCCCACCACAGTTAACAGTGTCCTTCTGTGCGGTATATCCAGCTCCTATAGCAAGTCCCAAATTCACCTAACAGTGTCATCTGGTGTTAGAGTATACAGTTCCTTTCATATGCCCCCTCCTCGAGTAAATATGTAATTTGGTGCTGCAGTACCCAGCTCCTTCCACATGCTCCCACAATGTCCTTTGATGCTGTGGTATACAGCTGTATTCAAAATCACCCTCACTTCATCCTTAGCTAAAGATAGCCTCTGGTGATGCAGTATATGACTGCGTTCACCTATTGTGCTGCCTTTACCAGTCCCGAATGCTGACCCCTGCCAAACAGCTATCCATCTTTTTGGAGAAAGATGCTAATAGCTTGACTGAAAAGGGCAGTTTAACTAGAAAAAAAGAGGTGACAGGTCTCAGAACTTGTAGTCAAGCCAAGTCTCTCCATAACTAAACATGCCATGGAATGGGCATGGCATGGGTACACACAGACCCCTCTCTATGTCTCTTGTCACATCACAAACACCTTAATAATCCACAAAAATTCTGGGCAGGCTTAAACAAGCTCCTGCACCCAGGCCAGGCAACCACCCCCACTCCAACAACTTGCAAACAACAGTGCCCTGTAAACATTGCTAACACATTCAATAGTTTCTTCACAGAAACTATACAATCCCTGGCCACACAATTCAAACAAACAACCAGCCCACTCTACTACCCATGCCAGCAGAATACTACAACTACATCAGATCATCTATTTACCTTCTATCCAGTACCCATATCCTCTATAACATCTCTTCTTAAAAAACTAAAACCCACTAAGCTAGCAGCTGACCTTCTCCCAGCTGAGTTTCTGCAAAAGCAGCTGAGGCCATTTCCTATCCGTCTCCATAATCATAAACCGTACCTTGTCAGAAGCCTTCATCGCCTCCATATGGAAAATGTCCCACATTATTCCTCTCCATAAAGGTGGTAGCTCACTAGAGCTAACCAACTACAGACCTATAGCTATACTTTCACCCCTGGCCAAAATTATGGAAAAGTGTGTCCACAAACAACTGATGGAACACCTCACCAAAAATAAAATTCTAGCCAACTCCCAACATGGCTTCAGGCCAAATCACAGTACCACATCAGCCCTACTATCCTTTTCTAATACCATCAATAACTTCAGAAACAATAATAAACTATCATCTGCTCTTTTCTTAGACCTCTCCAAGGCCTTTGATATGGTGAACCACATTCAACTCCTCCATACATTAAAAAAACTATCACTCAGCAATTCCACACTGAAATGGTTCCGATCCTACCTGTCCAATAGGCAACAGGCTGTTCTATGGCAGGACAAATTATCCACATGCCTACCTGTTACACTTGGAGTTCCCCAAGGATCTATTCTTGGCCCTCTTCTCTTCACCATCTTTGTTAATGACCTGCCCACAATCACCCCCCATGCCACATGCATTCAATATGCAGATGGTTCGACTATCATCAGCACTGCCTCCAACCTGGCAGACCTCACTGCTTCAACCCAAGACACCTTCAACCTAATAGAAAAATGGTTCTCAAGTCGTCAACTAGTTCTCAACCACAACAAAACAAAACTACTTACTTTCTCACCCACTAACAAGACTCTTCCCCCCACCTTCTCTATTACATCCTCCAATGGAATCACTATATCACCAGAAGCTCACACAAAGCTATTAGGTGTTACCATTGATAACTCCCTTAAATTTGACACCCATTTCAATCTAACCATCAAAACCGTCAATAAAAAGCTTGTCTCTCTCTATAAAGTAAAACACTTTCTCACTCCTCACGCTAAAATTACAACTGCCAGCACACACCTACTATCAACTCTTTTCTATGCCTCCCCCCTTTTTACAAACCTAAACAAGACAACCCTTAACAAACTTGTTTCTTGTTACAATCACATAGCTAGATTTGCCACAAATTCCACCTTTAGAACGCACCACTGCACTAACTTGAAGCAACTAGGGTGGTTAGAGTTTTCCAGCCAACTCCATTTCAACCAACTCAAAACGGCTCACTAGATACTGTATCACCCAGAGAAAACACCAGCTCTAAAAAACATCATTCACCCCTATATTAACCTGCAATCTTTACGCTCCTCCAATAAGATCTTAGCTCAAACTACCAAAACCAATAATTCTGCTGGGGATTCTCTATTCTCAAACTTTGTAGGTAAAATGTGGAACTCTCTACCGACCATGCTCACCTCAGAACCTTCACTCCTACAATTCAAAAAAAAGCTTAAACCCCATCTCAATACTCTGGCAATGTCCCTGTTCCAAACCTGATTAACCACTATCATTTACCCTTCTCTTACCTCACTATCCTTAACCGCTTTTTAACAAGGCGTCTTGCCTTTGTAACTGACCTATGTTTTTTTTTATATGCTGCTGTTATTTTTTTCCCAAGATGTGATGTATCTTTATATTGTATTTAGAACTCAACTATCTTCCTTTTTTGCATTAACAATGTTCATATGTCTGTTATGTACCTGGCGCTTTTCTCCCCAGGCCTCCGCTGAAAATGGACATGTATCTAGTCGGACTCTCCCGGTTAACAAATGTAAAATAAATAAATAATAAATAAAATAAATAGTATTGTTACTGCAGCACAAATGATGACCACTAGGGGGCAGTAATGCTACATCACAATCCAGTTATTGCCCTGGAATGTGAACACAGTTTTTTACAGTACAATACTTCCTCATAGTTAACCTCTAAGTTGGTCAGCCTAATGCCTCAGTTTGATAAAAGCTGGCACAGAGATGTGGGATATACAAGAATGTTCATCTACATCTAAGTTATATTTACTGTGAATGTTTCTTTTTACGCATCGTTGTTATATCACAATTGTCATAATGGCACAGGTACACAGACAGTAATAGAACAGAAAACAAACCATAGTGACATTTCCATTATTTTCAAGCAATATATACATTGCTCAGTTCTTGTAGCCCTTTAAACCTCATTCTTCCTCCTAAACATTATTCTACATATATGGTTCCCACAAATTCCACTTATCTCTATGTAATTTACCATAAATGTTATAATATACTTTGCAATGAGCCTTCCAGAGTCTGACAGGTCACTTACAGAATGTTGTGCAACCTACGGTTTAGCAGCAAATCCAAAATGTTGGAGTGCTGCTCTTACAAAGCAGTTTGGAAAGGCATGCAAACTGTTTGCACGTAACTGTGGCCTTCATCTGATTCTTCTTCAATTCAAAACAATAATTTCACGGGGAATATTGCAGTTCCCATCTGTGACAGAGGTACAAAACTTATGCAGTATTTTTCTTGACCCATTCATCAAGCTCTGTGCTATAAAATAGGGTTTGAACATTTATATATTTCTTTTTTTATGAGACAGTCTTTATGGAAGTGAATGCCAGTACATCTGACATTGTGACAAAAACAAAGGCAGATTTTTCAATTATTCCAGTTGAACATGTAAATGTTGAACCATGCAGGCCAATTATTGATCTTGGCTGCCTATCAAAACCAGCCTATATCACTGGGGAGTAAAGCGAGTACCACTGAGGAGACCTTTAAATGCCATCCAAATGAAAAACTATCAGAAATGGATTAAGAAATAGTGACTGTTCTAAGCCTTTGGAGCATACTTGATGGCAGAGGGCAAGAAAACCTCAGATACTCTATTACTTTGTAAATAAAAGTTCCAGAAAGTTGACTTATTTTCATGAAAAAATAAGGAGCAACTTTCTGTGAAACAAAATGTGCATCAGAAAATTGGAATACATAATATATGTGTGTGTGTGTGTGTGTGTGTGTGTGTGTGTGTGTGTGTGTGTGTGTGTGTGTGTGTGTGAGTGTGTGTCTGTGTGCATGTATTCAATTCATAAATACGAGGAACAGCAGTCTTATTGCTGTAATAAATATTAGTGACTAAAGCAGGTTTGGTAGCCATTTTTGAATACCACAAGACAGATATATCCCATAAAGGATGGCAGCTATCCCATACTATAGTATTACTAATGTTAGTAACTGCATGTATAATTCTTAGTGGAAAGCGGATACCTGCACACTAAGAGGTACAAATGCATGCAGCACAAAGTAAGGGACACTATTTCCTTGTCACCCCCACATTGGAGGCATTATTCTGTTTAGATAATGAACTATCTGGTAAACTGTTTTGTATTTGTTTTATTATTAGTGTACACATTTATTTTCTTATTTTGATGTAAATTAGTTCCTCTGCCTAATGTTTTACAGTTACTGTTGGATATATAACTGAAGTTGGATGAAGTAGTTTACATCCAAAATATAAGTGAAGTAAGTATTTAATAATGTCAACACACACACACACACACACACACACACACACATGGACGTGCACACAAACACACACTCCACACATATGCAGATGCAGGGATAAATGGACTCACACAAGTATATACAGGCATTCTCGTAGGCACACATGCACAATAAACATACCTAGCACTTTATTGACTCTATCTTATTGTGATCAAATGAAGAAATGCATATAATTTCTGGTCAGCAAAGCATTAGACCCCACACACACACACACACACACACACACACATGCACATGCATGCATGCACGCACATGCACACACACACGCGCACACACACACACACATGCACATGCATGCACACACACACACACACACACACACACACACACATACACACACACACACACACACATGTTCTTGTAGCTGCTACTGCAGTAGCTTTAGTTAGATCTCTTTATTTACTTTTCTTCATTCTTTAATTATTGTTTCAAAGTGAGAATTAGTAACAGGAAGGAAAAGACAAGTCCTTGTAAGTGCTGCTATCGAGGTTCCTTATGTTAGAGCCTTTTCTTTATGTGTTTGCTTGTTTATTTATTTTACCTGCTCACTAACCAAGACTTTATAGAATTTCTAGAAGTTGGGGTTAGTGAGGGTTATGAAGAGGCAGGTCCTTTCAAATGCTCCTGGATTTACTCAGGTAGGTTCTTTTTGTTTTGTCAGATGCACTAAATGTACCTTTTCTAACAGCAGCAGTTAGCAAGAGGAAAGGCAATGGCTGGTCGAAAAGAAGATTTCTGTCTCAGTGGTAGGATTTTGTTAAGGATCAGGTGATGTTCCTTTTTACCAGACTTCCCCAGTGCATTATACCCTGCTTTAGAACATGGAGCATCCGATGGGTATTGTTGATTCTCCAAGCCCATTACCTAAAATAAATGAAAACCTTTGCAATAGTTATTTTTATCAGACATACCCAAACCAAAATCAGATATCCCAGAGCCATTAGACCTGCCATGAATGCACCAATTTGAAAAAAGCCAGAACTTTTTCTTTAAAAGTTAAAGGTTAGCTGGGTTCCACTACACTGAGGTGCAGTCTCTGCACCATTGAATATAGAGGACTATGAATCGAGTGCTAATCATGAGCAGTTTGTTAAGAATCTGAGGACTGAATTCTAAGAAATGAGTACAAAAATGGCTTGAGAATGAAGTTTGAGAAGCAATTTTTTGGCTTCCATTTTCAGAATACATAGCAAAATGAAGGCATAATAAATGACTAAACAGGATTATTTGTAATATAATGGGAGTTTTGGATACATCAAAGTGTTGCCAACTAAAAAAGCTGTTAGACATTGCATTCTGTTAGACTTTTTTTTTTTTTTTTCTTATTGTTTGCCTGCCAGCACAATGTGCTTAAAAATTTTCATAGGTGACAGAAGGTTTTTAATGTATTTATGTTTACTGCCATCTGTGAAGCAGTATGAGGCTTGCTAGTTACAAGGCTCAAAGGAAAGAATCTCTGAGTAACAAGCTTCCTACAGCAAGCTTCTTACATATAAACTCTGCTATAAGAACTTTTTGTTCTTGACATCAGATCATAATCAGTGTTCTCCATGTATTATAACAACTATTATCTTTAATTACAGTGGTATATATTGCAACAATATGCTACAGATGATAATTTGAGGAAATGTTGGAGAAAGCATGTAGGTTACATAAGACACAGCTTTATATTTATTCTACAACAGATAGATGGTTACAAATATTTCAACTTGAAGTTTAAGAACTGATGTATGTCATTTGAAATGTTACCAAAAATATAGCTGCAGACCTCCGACATATATGGGCATGCTTTATTTCAATTATCTCATGAGTCCTTAGTGACTCTTCCAGGCATTTCTCTTGGATCATCCTAGTGAGTGACTCTTCCCGGCATTTCTCTAGGATCATCCTAGTGAGCCTCGGTCATATCTAAATTAATAATTCCCAAACTATATTGCATAAACACTACTGAAAAATTCAAATATTACATGATGCGGAACACAGCTACATTAATATCTGACCTCTGACTAGTGCAGCTAATGAGATATTGACTGTTGCTCAGATACTGTTTTTTATACATATTGCATTAATTTTCATATTTCTTTTTAATATGTCAACAATTAAGCAACATAAAGAGAGCAGCATAGCTTAGTATAAAAGCCGACCGCTAGATGAACAAACTGCTGATGAAAATGTGTCTACCTTAAGTTGTTACTGGGTCATTTTAAGTTGTTTACAAAACATTACAAAATATATAATTTTTAGGTTTACTATGAGTTTTAAAATCTATTTTAAGACCTAGAATCTAGTGAATGTACCCTCTGTAAAGATGACCTTATTCTGAACAGTTTGCCATTCGCACTTCTTTAATAACACTTAAAGTTGTAGAGATATGAATATGTCTTTGAACTTTGGGGATATAACTTGATTTTGTAAAAGAACTTATAATGCAGCCTATCATTTGTCACTCATCCTACTTTGTCATATTTGCCCCTTGTGCATCGTCACATATTCGCCCCACTACCAGTTGTCTATCCTGAGTCCGTCTTCCCTTTTGTTTGTGAATCCTGCCTGTCTGTCTTGGGAGGTTTAATGTTTAGTCACTCCCCTTCAGTCTTCCCTAATTGACATCCCTATATCCTCCCCTTATATACAGCATAAATAGAGGGGTTCTAGCCACTGAAAAAAATAATATACCCTCTCTCCTACTTCCCCCAGCTCAGTCCTCCAGTAGCTTCCTACAGCATTTCCCTTGCCCCCTTTCTACCCACATTAATGAAATAAGCTGGTGTCCATTACTGGACATATTCACATTAAGGCTTCTTGGTATAGTAGGTTTAGTTGCTATTGCCTTGACACATGCAACTTCTTGGAGTGAAGTCACATGATATTAGGGCAAAGCTGCACTTGCTGGCATACTTAGAAAACTTAAGGAGGCGCAGCAAATGTTCAATGTGTGCACTTATTATCTGTGTGGGACTTCTCCATATTTTTTTTGACTAGCACAGTTAAAGCTCTGTCCAGTTTGGTTGGTGGCTCTTTGTAGGCTGCAGATATACAAAAACATAGCTGCTGGGCTTGAACATACCCTGTTTGCATATTGCATTGCACCGCTGTTTGCTGATTCCACCTACTCTTGTTCAATTTATATCTATGAATGCCATCCAAGATTTCAAAAAAATCATATTAATTAAGGCTGAAGTACATAATAATTCCTTGCCATAGTGTATGGTTAATTGTTGACAACAACTGGCAAATGTGGAGTGATAGTGAATTATTGTTATAAACACTAATAATATTAATTTGTTGCTTGTTCCTTTATTTACATCTTGTTTGTCTGAATGATATATTTGAAATGAAAAATAAATGAAATAAGGTATCTAAATAATCAGGGTGGGAGAATGCCAGTCACAGAAGGACATGTGCTGAAAGGATTCTGAGAACTGACAGAAGCTTCAGTGATGGAGGATATTGTTCCCCCAATGTCTAAATGAACCAGCAGGGGCTAAGAAACATCTCTGGCCTAACCTTTTAACAAAGCATGGGTGAAGGCTAGATAGCAGTTTTACTCAACATTTATGTGGTAGACCTAAGTGATATTAAAAACCACACACATTTTTTTTCCATGGAAAAAGCATTGCTAAATATGCATAATACAGTGAAGTGTGTCACCAAAAGAGCACTGACTTGAATCGGAAAGGAGATTCAGAGGACATTAAAAGAATCTATGACTGGGTAACAACACCTTTTCAAATGGCCAAAGTGGGACATTTTTGGTACAAACATCAGATTTTACAGGCCGACACATACCCACGGTCAGTACAAAGGATAGAACTTAACTTTTTTGCCTAAATAAAAGATTATTCTTGTAGCATTTTAGTTGCTTATTCTGTTTCTTATAACATTTAGGAATTTTAGATACAGAATAACTGTTTTATGCAACTATTACATAAAATATAGGAAATAATTTTGTCCTAAAATCTCAGGGCATTTGAGATTTTTACAATTTTTTTGTCAGGACACAACTGCCCAAAGAGGGACTGTCCCTCGCAAAGTGGGACAGGTGGTAACCTTACAACACTAGAGCAGCAGAAAGATGATTAAAATGATAGTAATGAAAATATACTTAAGGCATTTGATAAGAAACATGTGACAGAGTGCTACAAAACTGCGAAATGAACCAGTGAACAAGTCTAGGAGTGAACTCCTTGTGTTTAATTTTTTTATTTTTTTCTTCTTTTGTGGGCTGCTGAGAACCACACTGTTGAAATGCAGATCAGCTGTAATAAAAAGTTTAGTTATGGGGAAGCGCAACTTACACAATAGTAAATGTATGAATTCCTCACTGCTGCACTTAGGCTGCATGGGTTGTTTCTGCCCAGGAAACAACAAAGAGCCAGCTTCAAAAAAGCTCTGCCCACCCCCATACACCTTCACTCTAGTGCTGATTGGCTAATTCCTAGGAGTGAAAGCAACAGTCAAAATAATGCTGACTAGTCAGAAGTCAGATATCATGACTTTCTTGCCCATACAATAGGAGATGAGCCTAATAATCCTGAAATATCCAACCAATTGAAACAAGCACAACCCTAATTTATTTCTAATCTAAAACAATAGACAAGAGTGGTGGGTAGTTTGGCTGCTGTAGCAGTGAGGACTTTGTACGTCTACTGTTATGTGTAAGTACAACTTACACAACTGTACCATGCTCATCATTACTGTTGCAGTAAACTTTAGACTATATGGGTTGAATGCTAAAGTCTAGCCATCACTGGAGAATGGTCCTAATAGAGTTTGACTTGGACTTAGAAAATGAATCTTAATTGTAGCGCTTTGTTAAAGGATGTACAGATGACCATGTAGCTGCCTCTAGAATGGCTCCAGAGTCTTCCCTTTTCCAATATTCCTTCAAAGAAGACAAAGACAAGCTTCTAGCTGAATTTGCCTTGATACTGCCTGGAATAGATTTGCCATGGTGGGAGTAACAAAAAACAGTACCTGAGAACAAGAACCACAGAATTGTCTGTTTAGGTTTAAGTACGCCCCCCCCCCCCTTTATAAGACGTAAAGAGCTGATCTACTTTTCTAAAGGGCTTAGTTTTGTCACGATAGCACCTGAGCTACATATACTTGTCCAGAGTATGCAAAATCCTCCCTGTTTTATAGGTTCTATGTAGAAAACTGTGAGACTGTTAGTTTGATTAAAAATAAACTCTGACACCATTCTGGGCATGAATGATGGGTTCCTTCTTACAGGTACCACATACCTATGGGAATTTAATAAGGGTCCCCAACCATATCTATGGAAATTTAATAAGGTTTACCGACCATAACAGCTTGTAACTCAGATATTTTTCTTGCAGATACTGGAGCAATAGCAAGTACAATTTTCCAAGTCAAGAACCTTAAATAAACTTGATGAGCAGGTTCAAAAGGTAGCATATTCAATTTCTTCACAACATAGTTGAGATGCCAGGAAGAAGCAACCTATGGACAAGGATGTTCCAGGTGTAAAACTCCTTTCAGAAACTGTTTCACAACAAACAGAAGAAAAAAGAGGATCCATGGGCAGACATGTTGAAATGGGCACAAGATGAACCTTTATAAAGGAATAAGTGAGGCCAGAGGCAAATAGCTCACACAAATATTCCAGCACCAGTGGTGCAAATCACCTGATGGGCCCCTGGTTACTGATTAGGCACCATCTGACAACTCATTTTAACTTACCAGCACAGGATTTTTTAGTGGCAGACTTTCTTGCCTATTTTAGTACCTGCTGCATGTGCTTGTAAAATGAGTTCTTTAAAGTTATTAAAACTGAATTATCCAAGCAATTAGTTGATGTCTGTTGATATTGGGGTGTATCACACTCTCCCTGTCTTGTGCGAGTAGATTCAGTTTATGAGGAAGTTTGTGGTAATTGCCTTTGGCCAATTATGTAAGAAGGGAGAACCAGTGTTGCCTAAGTTAAAACAGGGTAATCACAGTTATTTTTGGGGTATACTTTTGAATTTTCAGAATTACCCTAGATAGTGCAAAGTGTGCAAATTCATAAAAGAATATTCCCTACAAAGGAATGAAAATGCCTCTATCCTTTAGGCTTGTTTGCAAGGAACCCAAGGGGGGAAAAAAACGTTTGTTGTCTGTTTTGAAAGGAGGCAAACAGACTTCCTAGAGGTGTTCTTCACACCTGGATCAATTGTTGGAAGACCTTGTAATTCAATTTCGATTCATGAGGGTCTATGCTGGTCATGCTTAGATTGTCTGCCACTATGTTTTTCATCAAACTAAATGTGAGATGCTTGAAGGGTTAAGACATGATGAACAGCTAACTCTCAAGTCATGGTTTCCAGCTTGCATAGGATGTTCAGCCTTGCACCTCCATGCCTGTTGATATACCATGTGACTTTGGTATTGTCTTTTATCATTTGAAGAGGTCATGGGGGCCAAAGGTGATGGTGTGACTTGAAGGTATTGATCCCAGTCAGGGTCTCTTTTCATTTGACATTGTTTGGTTTGTGTATAGGATTCAACATAACGTTGTACCTATACCCCTCTGGAAATTGCTTCACAAGCAAAATCTAATGTGCCTGGGTTGACTGATTGTTTTGGAGTCTAAGGAAAGAAGGAGAGACCTGGGTTTAGTTGAATATGTTGTCTCCACCAATGCAGTTCTTTTTTTATAAACACGCAAATTGAATAGTGATACTCAAGAGAGTGCAAATGCTGGGTCCATGTGTGTATGTATGTATGTATGTATGTATGTATGTGTGTGTATGTATGTGTGTGTATGTATGTATGTAGATAGGTAGGTATGCATGTATGCATGCACTGTATGTGTATGTATGTATGTATGTATATATGTATGAATGTATGTGTGTATGTGTGTATGCATGTGTGTATGCATGTATGTGTGTGCGTGTATGTATACATGTATGTGTGTATGTATGTATGCGTGTATGTATGTATGTGTGTGTATATATATATATATATATATATATATATATATATATATGTGTGTGTAGGTATGTAGGTATGTATATATGTAGGTAGGTAGGTATGCATGTATGCATGTACTGTATGTGTCTATGTATGCATGTATGTAGGTATGTATGTAGGTAGGTATGCATGTATACATGCACTGTATGTGTGTATGTATGTATGTATGTATGGATGCATGTATGTGTGAATGTATGCATGTATGTGTCTATGTATGTATTTGTATATGTATACATGTATGTGTGTGTGTATGCATGTATGTGTGTATGTATGTATGTGTGTAGGTATGCATGTATGTGTGTGTATGTATGTATGTAGGCATGCATGTGTATATGTATGTATGCATGTATGTGTGTATGTATGTATGTAGGTAGGTAGGTATGCATGCATGTACCGTATGTGTCTATGTATGTAGGTATGTATGTATGTATGTGTGTATTTATGTATTTATTTTAGAATCCATTGTATCTTTCTCATGTGTATCATAAAAATTATAGAAGCCATGAGCCTTAGGATCCTAAAAAATTTTCTTGCCGAAGTCTGAGGCTGACTGGAGACATTCAGGAAACAACTCCAAATAAAGAACCACCTTGTATTGTGTTAAAAAGGCCATTTGCAGAGAATAATCTATAAGGAATCCTAGAAATACAATCCTATGAGACAGAGTCAAGGAGGTTTTGCAATATTTATATGGAAGCCCCGAATGATCAAAAAGGCATACCCTATTTTAATGACTCTTGACATCTGGACATGGAGCCTGCAAAAATAAGCAAGTTGTTTTAATAAGGAAAGAAGTTTCATGACATTCAGTCTGCAGTAAGCTATCAGTGGAACTAGACATTTTGTGAATAGCCTTGGAGATGTATATAAATTAAAGGGTAATGCACCAAACTGATTATGTGACACGGAAAAAGAGAAAGTTAGATATTTCCTGAAGCCTATGACTATGGAAGTATGGTAGTAAACATATTTTAAATCTAAAGTCACCAAGTAAATCACATGAGGAATGACTGGTGACAGTTTACATATTTAGAAATTAAAGATATTGTACTAGAAATGTTCAGTAATAGAATCCATTGCCTCTTTGATTTAAAGGCATTTTTTTCTATGACTACCTATGTGTGTAAAGACTAAAGAACCTAAGGCAAACATTCTGTTTTGTTTCAGATTAGGGAGGAACTCCACAGAAATGAGATGTTTGTATGCAGTGCCAAACGTACCCCCACCCACACACACACACACACACACACACACACACACACACACACACACACACACACACACACACCACTTTTAACACCCAAGAGTCCCAAGCAATCCTATGCCAAAAGATAATGTTGAAGGGCATTTTTGGGGAGACAGATTTATAGAGATATTAGCTGGGGAGAGGTAAGATGGGAAGGAATGTTGGCATAGTCATGCTGTACTGTTGGTCTGTCCCATTTTCTGAAAGAACCCTACTTTTCCTTTTTCTTATCCCCTGGGCATCTCTTTTTTTGCATTTTGTTTGAAATAAAAAGGAAAACGAGACGTCCTTATCTAAAGGTGAATCCAAGATTTTAGAATTTAACTGAGCAGCAAACATTCAGCTATCTAGCCAAGGAAACTTTCTCAGCACTGTAGGAAAGAAATGACCCTAGGCATACTATCCTGCTTAGACAGCTGAGAAAGGGCAGGAACAGTTTGCTTCAAAAACAAATGTTCTTCTGTACAAAGAGCAGAAACCAGTTCCCTCAGCCTAGCCAAATGCCAAAGCATAAATGTGTACATACATGCCTACGGTACCTAATATAGCTTATGTGCTTTTTCAGGGACTGATGGCAGGGCATCATGACAAGGACAGGTAATATTCAGCACATCCTCCAGGGCTGACAGTATAGGAGAGATGGGAGAGGAACGAGGTACATCCATTTGTAACCTATCATATCACCTCAGTTCTGTGGGAGCATCTGTTCCCATAAAAATACCTCATTTATCCTAGCAAAGGTCTGACTAAAAGAAAATTACTAGAAATGAGGATAAGAATTAAAGTTTTCCTCACAGTCAGAGAGGTGGTTTGGGAATCTACAGGAGAAGAAGCCCTGCCTCTGTCAAAATCAGAATCATCAGACCCTGTTTCCACTTGAGTAATTTTACATGGAATACCCATCTGTAAAGGATTCTGCATACCAGTATTTACTGCCTGCAATGCCTGTTTAGCCAAGATAAGTAATAGCAATAACTTCATTAGAAGAACAATGTTTAACTTTTTAAAAGGAGTTCCAGCAGAAGATGGCTAATTCAAAAAGGGGATGTCTACTCAGTCCAAAGGTTTCTTGCATAGGTTACCCTGAGCCGAATCTCCAGGAGTATCTCCTAGATGCAGAGAAGATGGTACACCCATATCCAAACTGAGCACCGGAACAGCAGAAGAAGAAGTGGCTGAATCCCAGTTCATGTTGGCCAAAAAGGACTACAATAGAAGAAGCCAGAGATGTAAGTGTGTGGTCTGAGAGGCTAAGAGTGACCACTGCAGGTTCACTGACTATCAGCTGAGCACACTGGCACACACATTGACAGAATCAAAATGGCAGATAGGTTGTCAGAAAGTGACCATAAGCATTACACTGACATAAAATTCCCCACCTATTTCTCTGTAAACTTTCCTGTTCTGCAAAATTCAAAATTTACACAAGCACACGATGTTTTCACAAAAAGAGTGCCAAATACCTTAATGAACATTCTACACTAAACACAGCAGTCCGTAACAGGTTGCTTTCAATACTGAGAAGAATATTGGGTTTCTTAAAGGGGAAATAACAGTATTACTCAGAAAATAGATAAAATGCTACTTTATAAAAGGGCAATAATGTCTGAGTGGAGGGGTTCCCCAGTGAGGATTTATCTGCCAGAAACAAAGCTCTTAGCTGATTGATTATCCTGTGAAGCCTGAGAGATGCTTCTACTGAAGATGTCAATAAAGTATTGAAGACAATTTCACTTTGATTGCATATTTCCCTCATAGGGATTAGTCATTTAGCATTCAGAGGAGTAGGGGAAACCAGAGCTTTTAGAAGCTGACTAGTTGCTGTTTCCTGAGTAGGAAACAACCCATATAGCCAGAGGACTAGTGCAGCAGAGGGAATGATAAACATCTGACTTCCTTTTCAAAAGTATTTTTTTTTTTACTTTGGAGGAATAGGCAGACCTTTTGTATCCTCCACAGATACAGTTTCACCCCCATACACACACTGGACTTGTCATAATCAACTGTGAGGTTGCTTCACCTCATCACAAGTGCACAGCTTGAGCTCAGAAGCTACCATCAATCAATGCATATGTTGGGAGTAAACATTATCTAGTAGTTTGTGAAACAGCTGGTTTACTGCCTGTGTGTACAACAGACTGATGACAGAGGGCAGGGAGCACAATAAATACATTGCGATCTTTACAATGCTTGGCTGTTAATCAGGCAAGAAAAATGTGAGTGGCTATAGTTCTATTGTACAATGTATGTGACACTAAAGTTGTAGAAGCCTGCTACATTTGAATGAGCAGGTTTCTACAAAGACTGATGAGGTGAAACCCATGTGACTAGGGTGACATTATCAACAGCAGGACTACTTAAATTCATTGAAAAGGCATATACATTTTCTCATCTTCAAGCAAAACTTTGGAAGTGGAGCCTTCACTGAGTGAAAGGTATCAACATCAGTAATTTGAAGAAGGGCTTAGCATAGCAGTTCTAAGATACCTTAAAGAATGTAATCAATGTGCAAAGGTAGCAATAATGGTGCGGAGATAACATATCGAAGACATAAAGAGATGCACTAATAGTAGAAAACAAAAAAACGATCACCTCTTTGAACTAAGATTAGATTAAGCCCTCATTTACAACACCAGATATTGTTCTAGCAACCCTTTCTATGAAAGAATTAGGCACAAGTTAAGTGTTCGGAGAGAAATCATCAGATGTACTGCAAGACCTGCATCTCAATGCATATGATGAGTGAATGTTGCTTACTATCTCACCATGGTATGCCTTGGATATGTTAATGCAGTGATAGCTCCTTAATGGTAGATTACAATGTTGTGGCCTACAGTCTGCTATAAGAACACTTCTAGTATTTTGTGCTATCAACAACTTCTACTTTTTTTTTAATTTTTCCTTTAGAGTCCAGTTCATATTTTCAAAGGTATTCTTCAATCATATGTACCCATGGCATTCTGGAGGAGCTACTACATACTTCAAGCATAACAGTGTTGTTTACTGAGGTCCTGTATGACATTTGAGGAAACTGTGTGTAGTCACATCTGCTGAACTAAGTAAACATCTATACATATCTTAGTATATTTCTTTGAACTGTAACACCTACCATGTGTTTTGTCAACACAACATCAGCTGCAGTATTACAAACCAAATTGTTGGAATATTTAATTCAGTGAAGAATGTGACCAAATAAAAAACAAAGGGCATTACAGCATTTCTGATATTTGGCAGTCACTGGTGTGTTTCTGAAAATTACTGCACCTTCAATTTTACATAATCATAAATCTTAGTTAATAGAAAAGCAAGAGACAGATGAGGGCTAAATAAAATAAATTAAAGAGTGAGTGTAGCACTTTTTGTTGAATTTTGTGAAAGTACTTATCTTAATATTTGATATAAAGTCATAATACTAAACAGATTGGCAATATCACTTCATTTAAGTAAGACAGATGTATTTTTTTCTTTTCTTTAAAGGACCTACCACTTTAAAAATTCTGTAATCTCTTTGACAGAGTGATATGGCTTGTTGTATCACCTCAAAATCTGACCTCAGTGAGATGCACATAGAATACACTATCTCCCCTGAATGTAAGCCTCAGTTTGTTAAGTAACTTACATCTATAGATTCATTCAACTTGACATCAATTTATGTACATCAGGAATATACACATATTGTCACTCCTCATAAGAAATTCCATATGAATGATTTGATGTAAATGAAATGTACAAAACAAAATAGGATATTGCAAAGAAACACCATCATACACAATACACATAATTCAAAAATACTGTACGCTATTCATTTCATTTACCTCCGTTTGGTAGGACTGTTGCAACAGAAGCCATTATGCAAATTATACAGTTTTTTGTATTCATTTCAGACAAATTAGCTGACATTTGCCATTAACAGACAGCAAAATAACGGAGTTGCTGCCAGCACCTTTAATCAATAAATTTCCTGCATACACATTTCTACTGATTCTTTGAGTCACTCTGGATATGAATTATTGAGGTTAATAGAATATTTTATTGGCCAAGTGATGCATTTTCAGATTCAGAGGTTCACACAAGTTAAACTAAATTTAACTAGCTAAACAAATGTGCAGATCAAAACAGCAACTAGAATAAATATTTAAAATGTTGCCTGTAAAAGATGTTTTCGTTTGAATTCCATTTGTTGCCTGTATGACAGCTTGTGAAAACTGGACAGATTGCTAACTCTTAACGTGGTATTGCAGTGATATTCTAAATACATTACGGGTGATATTCATAGTGTCATTACAAAAACAGGTAAAGGGCATCCATGCTATCAGTGAATGAGCTCAGCAAAGCTGCAGTTAACAGAAGCCACTTAAGTTAATGCACAATGGCCGTGAATAAGTGTAAAGAAATGAACTCACAATGAGATGCCAAGGACGAGTTGTGTAAAAATGGTGACTGCTAATCACGCCTTCTCTAGCCCACTTGCAGATCATAATCATGATTTCACGTTTCCACAGCAACTGCAGAATCATTATGAAAGGATGAGTCACACTTATTCTATGTTCCTTGCAATCCCTGATGATGCAGTGACTTGCTGCTAGCTTTGCTAATTCCTGGTGTGAGCAGCTTCTTCTGGCCAAGCCAAAATTGCTTGATGTTCATCAGCCAAGAAGGTAAAGAATTAGGCAGAGAAAAACACACTATAATTTTGACATTAAAGAGATACTTGATAGGTTCAAAATGGGCAGAGAATACTGTCAGGGTGAGAATATATGCATCCCCCCACAGGAGCACTGGGTGGAGGCTTGGCCTTCTTATCCCTTTGGAAACAAAGGTATGTACATCCCTAACTATATTTGCAAAGAGGACTTACTACAGACAGACAGAATGGTGACATGTTGGGTATCTCACTGGCCTCTGCCTTAAAGATGCTAATACAGTTCTTAGATGTCCTCCTGATATGTGTGGATCATCTATTTCCTGGTGTTACCTCATGACTGAACCTGGATTATGCATGCTTTTTATGTTGTGGCACATTTCTCTGAGGTACTCAGTGTGATAGATTGCAGTAATTTTGCAATTAAGGCCCCATCTTGTCCATGTCTTGGAGCAATAATGCAATAAGAAGGTCTAACCAAGGGCGGCGTGTGCCATCGGACTGCAGGGCTGCAGCCCTCCCAGCTGTGAAAACAAAGAAAAGGAAACAACATTTTAAAAAATAAAATATTTAAATTAGTATACTGTTGTATACTGGCTGCTTAGCTGTCACTGTAAGTCTCACTGACTTGCTGTTCAAGTCCCATAACTCGAACTGCGCATGCTCGGCGAGTTCTGTTTTTTTAAAAAAAAAAAATAGTTTCTGTAAATCCAGACTGCTGTAAATGCAGTCCAGATTAAAAAGAGAAGCCATACGTGTACAGATACCCAGAAGTCTATTCAGTTTGTAACTGCAGTAAAGTGGAAAGGCATCAGACTGCCACATCCGCACTCAAGTATGTGAAGTGGATGGCTGTATGGCTACTGAGTGGTTCTCTTCTCGGTCTTGGTCTCTCCCCATGTTGGAAAAAAGAGAGCAAGAATTTGAAACAGTCAGGGAGTCAGCAGCAGTAATTCTTATTTGGAGTTCAATCGGATAGCAGAGCAGATAGAGCAGTGCAGTGCACCTTAAGTTCAACTTGTTTAATGGTGACCTGTTGCCTAGATAATGGACTGGAAAAAAACAGAAGGGAAATAGTTCACAGGATCTGTGTAAGGACATTTACAGTGGTTATTCTCCAGGCCTTGGATATATACCAGAGGAAAGGTTTGACTGAATAAGTTTAAAATGGAACTGATGGGACAATATTTAATGCTGAATAAGAGACAGACTGGTATGTTGTCAGGATTCAGGAAACTAGTATTTTTGGTTATAGATAGAGCATTTAGGACCTTTTCAGAGGTGTTTTGGAGGAGAGATATAGGCTGGGTATTAAGGGGGGCAGGGAGGAAGACACTGCAGATATGTCAGAACTGAATGTATTATATATATATATATATATATATATATATATATATATATGTGTGTGTGTGTGTGTGTGTGTGTGTGTGTGTAGGCAATGTCTTCATTGTTAGATTAGGTGGTACCACCAGAAATAAACTCACTGTAGTACTCCATAGTACTTATAAGTTTCCTAACAGTTAAAAAAGGCTTTTATGGTCACCTTTGCAGGAGGTGCTGATATTTATTTTGTGACTGATTTTTGTGGGTTTTTTCTTATGTCTAACTTGTCTATCTTGTTAAGGTTGTTTATAGAATGAATGTATTTAAGTATATTCTTTAGTATCAGATTTGTTTTGTAAAGTTTGCTGACACTATGGTTCCACTATAGGGTCTTGTTCTTAAAATTGCCATAATACTTTGATGACAGTGTTGTGATCTGATTTAATCATAGAAGGGAAAATACCCTTGATGTGGAAGAGATTAATGCTATATTAGTGAAAACAATGTGGACATTTCCTGTTTGTGGTGTATGCATAATGAACAGGTAGTTAAATCACCCAGGATGACTGTGTTGGGTTCACTAGTTAAGATCTCTGTTTGGTTTAGGGAGGTGACATGGCTAGTGTGAAACATAGAAGGGATTTTGTAGATAGCAATTATATAGTAACTGACTATGTTGATTGGCACATATATTATATTGTTGTGGCCTACAGTCTATTATAAGAACACTTCTAGTATTTTGTGGTAACAACTTCTACTTTTTTTTTTTAATTTTCCTTTAGAGTCCAGTTCATATTTTCAAAGGTATTCTTCAATCATATGTCCCCATGGCATTCTGGAGGATCTACTACATACTCCAAGCAAAACAGTGTTGTTTACTGAGGTCCTGTATAACATTTGAGGAAACTGAATGTAGTCACATCTGCTGAGCTAAGTAAACATCTATACATATCATAGTATATTTCTTTGAACTGTGACACCTACCATGTGTTTTGTCAACACAACGTCAGCTGCAAAATTACAAACCGAATTGTTGGAATATTTAATTCAGTGAAGAATGTGACCAAATAAAAAACAAAGGGCATTACAGCATTTCTGATATTTGGCAGTCACTGGTGTGTTTCTGGAAATTACTGCACCTTCAATTTTACATAATCATAAATCTTAGTTAATAGTAAAGCAAGGAGACAGATGAGGGCTAAATAAAATAAATTAAAGTGTGAGTGTAGCACTTTTTGTTGAATTTTGTGAAAGTACTTATCTTAATATTTGATATAAAGTCATAAAACTGAATAGATTGGCAATATCACTTTTCTTTGAAGGGCCTACCACTTTAAAACATCTGTAATCTCTTTGACATAGTGATATGGTTCCACTATAGAGTCTTGTTCTTAAAATTGCCATAATACTTTGATGACAGTGATGTGATCTGATTTAATCATAGAAGGGAAGAGACCACTGATGTGGAAGAGATTAATGCTATATTAGTGAGAACAATGTGGACATTTGCTGTTTGTGGTGTATGCATAATGAAGAGGTAGTTAAATTACCCAGGATGACTGTGTTGGGTTCACTAGTTAAGATCTCTGTTTGGTTTAAGAAGGTGACATGGCTAGTGTGAAACATAGAAGGGGTTCTGTAGATAGCAGTTATATGGTAACTGAATATATTAATTGGCACAGAGATATCCAAGAATTCCAGGTTGTTTGTATGCTGATTTTGCCATGAAGTAATGGGATAGTGTATTTGAAAACAACAAACTCTAATAGCAAAGCAGTTTCAGATTTTCAAGTAGGTAAGGTGCTTTTTTTTGTTTATTTGTTTTCTTACCTTTACTACAAAGTCTGCTTAGGACTGTGTCTAAAAATACTTCTTCTTCTTTCGGCTTTTTCCTGGTTAGGGATCGCCACAGCAGATCACCTGTCCACTCATGATTGGCAGTGGAGTTTTATGGTGTCGAGTTGCCAGCCCGGTGCCCTACTGTGCACAGAAGGCACACACATGCACGCACACCTAGGGCAAATTTAGAGTGTCCAATCCACCTACCTCATATCTTTGGGATGGAAACCCACGTGACCACAGTGAGGACATGCAGACTCCACACAGAAGGCATACTATTGAAGAATATTTTGGTTCCATATGTAAAGAAAGTACTAGGTGGTCACAACCTGCTCTCTTTCATACAGCCACTTCTACTTAGATAAAAAATGAGATTAAAACATTAATTGCCTCTGAAACATTGTGAACATATATTTAAAAGCAATGTATTGTACTTAGTGGTCCAACGTTAAGGATCAGAAATAAAGAGCATGGTGTCTCAGTGCTAAAATCTCTGCACTTACAGCTCAGGGGTTCAATCTTGACTTCTCCCCACCTTCTGTGGGGAATTTCTATGTTCTGACCATGTCTGGATGGGTTTCACCTGTAATTTATTGGCTTCACTTGCAAAAATGTACTGATTGATTATAAGTACAATTTAGTGTAAGCAAACAAACACATGCGCACAACACACATATATATGTTCTGAAGCTTTCATGCAGATAACACTTTGGGGCTTCTCACAAATAGTGACATTTTATTGGATTAAAAAATGGGCTGGCTTTGCTAGAATATAATCTGTAAATAAAACAGGATGCTTACGGCTCAGTCTTGTAGCCATTTTAGCAGAAGTACATCACACAGGTGCACAATGTCTCTCTCCATGCTGAAAGAGCACTTTTCAAGTGAAAGAAAGGAAAGGAAGTGGAACTGAATAAATTCAGGTTAGTGAATCGAGATACAAAAAAAGGTCAGTTGTCCCTGATTTTGCAGAGCAATTCTGATGTCTTCTGATATGCACTTTCCTATGAGTTATTTCCAAAATTTGTTCTGTACCAATGCTTTCATTGATGTGTCAAAACCCAGACTAACAAGATCAAAGCAAGCAACAACTTCTGGCATGAAACATTTGGCTGAAGTTCTGGTTATATGGTTACATATGGTGAAATATTTAAAACTGTCCAGTCATATCCATTAGAAAGTATCTATAGGTTTCTTCTTTCTCTGACTTTGTTGATAACAAAATTGATACAGTTCTGCACATATAACAAGTGTTTTTTTGGGATTTGCCACCAGTGTATAACAGTTTTTGAAGATATTTAAGGCTTATTTTTGGTCCTGTGTTTATCCCACTGAACCAGTTATATATTAAGAACTTGTTGGTTTTCAGTTTATTGAAAATATGTCTAATTTAGCTGTAAGTTTATTCATATTATGATGCCTTGTTTTATACTTGTGAACTCTTTTAGTTTTTTATGTATAGTTGGTGTACAACATTTGGAGGATACATTTACACATTTTTTGGATGTTTGATATTTTATCTGCATTTTCTTTTGTTGGAAGAGAAGTTTACTGATGCTCATGCCAAGTCTGCTTAAAATGTGCAACTGTTTTGTTTAGCAAATGAGTTGTGGTATATAGTTTTAAAGCAGTGTTAGCAGCACAGCAGGTAGCATACTTGCATGTTGATGCAGAAGGCTGTAGGTTCTGCTCCCACAGCATATACATTTCTATTTTTAGGTGCTGCAGTCCTGAGTATGTCCTCCTTTGCATAGAGATGCCTATTAACCATGAATCTGTCTTTCAGTTTGCCATCCATTCCCTATTTCAACATATCAGCTTACATTTTTTAATGTAACATATGCAATTTATTCTTCAAGGAAAGCAGGCACTGAATTTGTAGATGAAAATACTGAAATATAAAGTTGTTTTCTAGCAGCAACCTCTTCGTTAGATTCAGATTTCTTTAATGTGGAATTATTCAGATGACTTTTACTTCTGCAGAGATTGTGCATATTGACTAATATTGGTGGATTGCAATGACATACGTTTGAGTGACCTTTTATGGTTGAAATGTTCTGAATTGGGCAGCTTTGTTATTAGTGGTTCATATGTTTTGTTTCATTGTTTACTGGAAAATGTTAAAAATTATAAATTTAAAATGTGGTTGCACAAGTGCTGCTGTATTATACAAGGGATATTATTTAATTAATATATTTTATAATTGAATAAATCAGGAAGGTGAATCAAAGAACTTGTGGATGGTCCTAAATGTGTGCAAGGGGCCTATGATTTGAAAACAGCCCAAAGGTAAACTTAACCTGCCACTGGCCAAATGCATTTTGTTTGAATGTGGGTTTCAGTGCTGTTTCAATGAATTAGTTTCAAAGGCAGAATCATTTTAATGCTAAGTCTGTTTTCAGTGTAGGACTGTATTGCTTTGTTTAGCAAATGTCTATCACTGTTTATGCTATAAAATTTGAAATAAAAGTTGTAAATTAAATCCAAATTTCTGTAATCTCTGTAGAAGTAAAGCATAAAAGAGTGTGCACACAGAAGTTTTAACACTGGAGGCAATGTGTTTTGGGGACTGCTGATGATTTTCTTTCTTTAACATAATACTCTGGGATGGTCACCCAGATGCTAGTGATCAATGTCTTTTGGGGGCTGTTGATGGCTTTCTTTTTTTTCTTTTTTTTTTAATATAATATCCTGGTAGGAGTCAAAGAGATACTAGGTATGCAGTGTGTTTTGGAATGCCATTTGTGGATGACATCCATTTTATATTTTTAACCAAGTATTTTTTGCAGGGTAAGTCAAGACAAATTAGGATGGCTTATCAATGTTTTGTTGTTGAAATAAACTCTACTTTTCCATTAGTAAAGTGTGTATGGATGAACTGAAGTAAGATCAAATGCAAGTTCTTGGCTATGTGATGTGAAAGAAATACAGTAATGTAAATGTGGTCTTTTATTTTCATTATTTTAACCTTGTAGGCTCAAAGCAGATTCTCTGGGTAGGCAGTTGGGATGGGGCAATGCTTATGTGCAAAATGAATGACTGCAGTTCTAGCTTGCTTTACAAGACTAATGTGCATTTGAGTGAAGTAAGATCAAACATAAGCTCTGAACTGAGTGTTGTTAATGTGAAAAAGAATACTTACCTTAATGACAGTATTGTCCTTTTTTGTTGTTGTTTTTATTTTTAACCTCGCAAGATCAAATCAGATATTTTGGTTGGGGTAGGCACTGGGAATTTGGGATGGGTGTGAATTAAACAAATTGCCCTGCTGTTTATTGTTGTAGTTATATCTTTGCAAAACTGTAATCCTTTTTTGTCTGTATTTTAAGATTAATGTAAAATAATTAGCGAGTTAATGAATATTTCTGTAACATAGCTTTATCCCTTTCTAGTTGGCCACACCACTTTCTAGCTGACCATGCCCATTCAGCTGTATTCTGCATCCCCCCCTTTGATTTGAAGTCACCAGCTACCACTGGATCTAACATTCTAACAGTTACATGGTAGTGTGTGATACATGGGGGGTGCTTCACCAGCTTCTCTACCCAGTGTTCTGGTAGTGCACAGTATTCCCATATCTGGCATACTAGCTCACTCTACCACCTCTTCCTGCATCATAGGATGCCAGTCATCATTTTGCTGGTAAGTGGAAAAATATATTTTTTCTTCTTCATTTAAGTAGTTATTCATGGTAAAATGTATTACAGAAAACTAAACTACTTTTTCTTTGGTCTGCCCCCTCCTCCTTTTCTCTCTCTCTCTTTTTTTTTTTTTCAGGTGATACTGAGTATCCGCTGGAGCCATTACTCATGACACAATGAGAAATCCAAGTAGAACTGCAGAAGAGAACTATAACACAGTCCTGTGCAAGATCCATATTGTTTGAACTATGCTATCTGTTAAGATACTGCATGATTTAATGTTGTCATGTACAATCATTTCTGCCCTCAAAGACAAAGAAATCACTAACATTTGTGTAGTGTTGAGGGGAAGTGACAGCAGTGTTTGTTTACATGGCAGGATACTCATTTTAATCTTTAATTTACTTATCAGTGTTTACCTGAATACTTATTTATTACTTCTTTTAAGTTGTAGGTAATTGCCAGCTGTAACAATGGTAATGTATAGAGTATTAATGGCATTAATGACCACAATCTTATGTAATAAAATACATCTTTATTTCCAGTGTTCCATGAGGTTCTAAGAAGTATCATTACAAAAAAAGAAAGAAATGCACAAAGATGAAAATTTTCATAAGTATCTCCTTTTTTGTTTTTATTTAAGTTAAATATTTGATGTGAGTGTGTGAAGGGCAAATTGAGAGTAACAGAAATGTCTCACTTGTATCACAGTAGGTTAAGGCTGAATGTGTCATACACATCTCCTAAAGATAGAATAGGTGACAGAGCAAGTGATTTTTAAGAGGGACTGTCATGGGAGCTGGATGTTGAGTTGGTCAAATGTCATGACCTGCTTGATGGAGATGACCCTATAGACACTGGTTTGACAGTAGTTTTGTGGGATTAGAGCCTCAAATGAGAGGTTCTGCTTGATGTAAATGAATGCTGATGTGGCCTGCATGAAATCTGCTAGGCTTGTTCTCACCTGCTAATTACAGTACTATTTACTTTTTGAATAAGCACATGTAGTCATGTGATCTGCCCCATTTATATGGATAGTACCCTGTTCTTTTCCACTTACAATAGTGACTCCAGCCTGACTCTGGTATGTCCTAACTAGTTTATGAATGTAGGTGGCCATTAATGCTTTGTGTGCCACCATAAAAAGCATCAGTGTGATCATAGGTTCATAGATTCAAGACAGTTTATAAGCCTCGCCAATATAACCTGATTTTACCCAGTATATGGCCACTAGGGCCAGGAGGATGGCATGTACTTGTGCTCAAGCCTTAAGTCATTTGCAGATTTTTACAATTTTTACAGATTGCCCCTGTCCATAAGGGACATAGGCACTACCCAAGATGTCAATGTACAGTTCTCCATCGATCGATCTAGACTGGTGTTAAAGAGGGCCAAGGAGGGACTCTGCTTAATGTAAATACAAAGCCTATTCCAAAGAAGGGCAATCACTTGAGATACAAATTTGTCTCTCTATCATGTTCTGTTTGATTCACTGACTAAATTTAAATCCCTGGAATGGGTGACCCTTATACTGTTTGTCTTGCAGATATGTTGTAGCTCCATCAAGGCTGGATTTGTGAATGTCTTGTAGGTCAGGCAGAGGTCACCCCTTAGTAGTTGATAGGAGACAGAGTAAAGAGAAAGGGCTTTTACTGTCTCTGCATAGGACATATAGTTAAAACCCTATAATGTCTTAGTGAGGAACCTCTTAGGTCACTCAATCTGTTGTACGCGCCTAGTCAAGTACATACCAAAAGGCCTCTTGTACTCGATTACTGATCAAATGAGGGATGTGTATTGATGGACTATAATCTCCTTGTGTCTGGGTGACATACCTTTACTTATAAACTGTGCCACATAAAAGGAGTTCATTACCACTCTGGACATATGACCATCAAAGTTTAGGCTACTATCTATCTGTGTGTCTAGAACACTCATCTCTGAGTCTACTCTTGGGAATGTGTTGTTAATGTTGTAATTAGCAGGGGTATTTGATTTCCCCAAAGGGTACAATAATGGAGTTCTTCACATTTAATTTCAGGCCGTGGTTCTGATATTAATTATTTGCCTGATTTAGTCTCTACTGAAGGATACCTGCAGCATTGTGGGATTCTGTGAACACCTATATCCTGCAGTCATCTCCAAACGTCCTCCTGAAGAGGCTTTCTGCATTGGTCTTGGCATATAAGAAGTATATTCTGAACAGGAGTGGTCCCAGCACTAAGTTCTGTGGCACATTGCTGGTAAGTGGACTCTTGCTGGAACTTGAATCACCCACTTTCACCTCATGTGCCTGTCCTTGAGCCAATAGGTTATCCATCTGATGACATAGGCATTTATGTCCAGTTTTGTAAGTCTACTTATAATACTTGAGTAAGGGATTGTATCAAATGTCTTGGCCAGGTTGAGTTAGGTGGTGTGTACTGTTTTGCCCTCATCCATGTCCTTAGAAACTTTCTCAAAGAAGTCCACCAGATTTAGTAGGCACAATCTACTCTTGATGAAGCCAAATTGGGTCAGTTCCAGGTTATGGATGTCACACATGTCATTATTTATTAGGTCCATGATTATTCTCTCCATGATCTTACAAATAAGACCAGTCAATCTTATAGGTCTGTAATTGCCTGGGTCATTTGATGGTCCTCCCTTAATTAGATGTGAAACGATATAAAGATTTTGGGAGTCACATGTTTAAATTAAGATTATTCGAAAAACTGACATTATCAAACAATTTTCTGCATTATTATAGCAACCATCCAACGTTTCAGAAATGGAGTTTAGTTATAGATTAGATGGTGAGAATACTGAGAATAGTATCTGATGACATTTGCTTTCTGACTGAAATCAATAAACTGGTGGATATGTTTCTTGACAGAGTGTACCCTTCCTCTTTACTTGCAGAAATCAAGAATTAAGTATTATTAAAAAGATCACCTAGTTTTTACCCTACACTTGGTAAAGGAATAAATAATGTGGTGATTAAAGATATTAATAAAATATTAATAAACAATATGAAAACACTATGGTTTTAAATTTTGGCAATGCCTGTAATGCCATTAAAATGTAGTCACAAGTAATTGGAATCTTATAACTAGTTACAGTAACATTAGTACTGTACTGGGATCAACCCCTACTCACTTTGTATTTAAAAGACACATGAATTTAAAAGAGAAATTAGAGAGGAATGCTCTAGAGAGAAGAGGAATAAAGGTCAGCAGGAATAAGACAGAAAATCTGCTTGTGAATGAGAGGGAGGATATAGGAATGGTGAGGATGCAAGGAGTAGAGGTAGTGAAGGTGGATGAGTTTAAATACTTGGGATCAATAGTTCAGAGTAATGGTGAGTGTAGAAGAGAGGTGAAGAAGAGAGTACAGGCAGGATGGACTGGGTGGAGAAGAGTGTCAGGAGTGATTTGTGAAGATGAGTACCTACAAGAGGGTAGTGAGACTAACTATGTTATATGGGTTGGAGACAGTGGCATTGACAAAAAGGCAGGAGTTAGAGCTTGATTTGGCAGAGTTAAAGATGTTAAGGTTTGCACTGGGTGTGACGAGGGTGGACAGGATTAGGAATAAGTATATTAGAGGGTCAGCCCAGGTTGGAAGGTTTGGAGACAAAGCCAGACAGGCAAGAATACGTTGGTTTGGACATGTGCTGAGGAGGGATGCTGAGTATATTGGGAAAAAGATGCTAAGGATGAAGCTGCCAGGTAACAGGAAAAGAGGAAGGCCTAAGATAAGGTTTATGGATGTGGTGAGAGAGGACATGCAGGTGGTTGGTGTGACAGAGCAACATGCAGAGGACAGGAAGAAATGGAAACAGATGATCCACTGTGGCGACCTCTAATGGGAGCAGCCGAAAGATGATGATGATGATGATGAGAAAGAGGAAATGCTTGTGGAGAGACAAATAGTGTCAAGAGGAATAAAGTCATGATAAAATATGGATCATGCTGTTGATGCAAATATAGATATTTGTGGATAAAGTTTTAAAATTAAGAGCTCTATCACAAGAGTTGAGATCTCACAAGACCTGTGATTGCAGTACCATCGGTGTGATATATATATATATAGATATAGATATATATATACATACACACATACATATGAAACTGTAAGTACTTATTACTTATAAATGACAGCAGTTGAGGGCTTAAAGTGCTTTCAGTACAGTATTGCAACCAAAGATGTGTCAGTGTATAAATGCAGCAGTCTGATTTTAATTGACTTTATTATATATATCTGCAAGAATGGTAAGTGAAGGCCAAAAATAAGTCCAATAATCAATGCTAGGTGCTGATATAGTTCCACCAAAGGCACATACAAACGAAACAAAACAGAAAAATCCTGGAAGAACACCGCTGGATGCCACAACTTAGTAAAATAAAAAACTTTTAATAAAAACTTGTGCAAAACAGATAAGCGCTTTCGGGTTGGTAACCCTTCATCAGATGAAAAACAGACATCAAAGCTCACAATTTAAACATACTATCTTCCAATCAGCATCTAGTAAAATACCCGCCTATTTTTTAGGGTGGGTTTCACTGGGATGACATCATTGTTTTTTATTTTACTAAGTTGTGGCATCCAGCGGTGTTCTTCCAGGATTTTTCTGTTTTGAAGGCCAAAAATGCTTTCAGTGTGGTTATGCAACCAAATCTAAAAGATATGTCAATGTATACATACAGAATTCTGTCTTTAACTGCTTTTATTACTACATATTGCAACAGTATTCATAAAGAATAGTAATATACTGAGCAATCTGCTTTCGGTACAGTATTGTAACCAACAAATGAGTATTAAGCACAGATATGATATGTATTATAATTTCCTATGTTACTATCAATAGAGTACAAATATAACCCCCCACTAAGACTTGACGGCAGTACAGTCATTCTTCTTTTTTTCTCAAAATGTTTTTATTTTACCATAAACAATTAACATAGTATCAATTACAGTTTGAAAATATTGTAAATAATGAACTATTCTGAATAACAAACAAAATGAACTATGCACAATATTTACAAAGGCTGAAAACAAAATGATGAAAATAAAGCTCCAATATTTTCCTGGTTTCCAATGTCATTTTCAATCATTAGTAACAGAATTTTCTGATACAAATCAGTAAAATAAATCATTTTAATGCAGTAGTTATAAATTAGGTTGGATTCCTAGTTCTTCAACTTTAGTCTCTTTGAAGAAAAAATATCCAGAAATAAAACTTTTAAAAATTATTCTATCTTAACACTGGATAAAATCAAGGAGAGACATTCATGATAAAATATGAATCCAGTCTGCTTTACATTCCTGTAAACACCTCCACCACAAATGGGTACTGTTTTCATTCATTTTGTCAATACTATTTGGGGTTAAGAAAGGTTTGTGCAGAAATTTCCATGTAAAAATATGCCAGACTTGAGAATAAGAAGTATGTCTAATAGATAATGACAATTGAGATTTATTAAGAGTAGTAAGTTGAGATGCATGACCTAAAGTAATACGATTCCAGAATTTCACATTTAAACTTGATTTCTATTAAGTATTTTATAAAGTTTTGAAATTAAATTATCATTTTTTGTTATTATGTAGTTTCATATATTAAATAAAAAAGGTTAGATTTGTCTTAGAAATATGAATTGGAGATGGATATACAATGTTGATTTGCATACGTTTCCAGATTATTTAATAATAAACGGTCTTGAGAGTTTAAATTAAATTCCAAAATACGTTGTTGAATGTCTTTAGGTTTTAAATCTTTAATACAATGGTACAAGTATCATAACCACTTAGACTCCTGTAATTCCAGTGTATGAATATTAATTTTATTGAAAACAAAATTTGTAATACTGAATGGAATATGAGACTCAAACCATATTTTCACATAAATATTAGAAAAAAAAATCATATTTTTAAAAAAACTTTAATATACAATTTAAATATTCTGAATCCATATGGTAAGATACTTTATATTGTATTAGATTACAAGAATAATGTCAAAATAAATTATTTGAATTAGATGGAATATATTTACACAACATATGTTTATAGTCATCAAGAATAGTTAAATGTAAGATTTTCCAATTTGAATTGTAATTAAGATCAATCCAATTAAATTTAATCTTAAATACTGAACCTTTTACGTAAGTATCTATATCTAGAAAATTAATTCCTCCTGAACTCCAAAGACTTATGTGATGTGAATGAGGTATTCTAGATTTATGAGGGAACCAAAGGCAATTTAAGAGGAGAGTATTTATTTTTAATGTGTTGTTTATTTGGTAAAAGAGACAAGTCCTGAATTACATATAATATTTTTGGGAAAAAGAATCATTTTTATTAACTGAAGTCTATCTTCAAATGAAATGATAAGCTTATTCCATTTAAAATAAGATTGTTTTATTATATCTATAATATTATCATTATTAACAGTTGTTATTTCACCTATGGAAGATAGTAATTTGATGTCTAAATATTCAACTGAGAAAACCTGTGTGCCAATGATGTGATTTATATAAGTGGAAGATTTCATCTTTTTATTTATTATAAATCTAGATTTGGTTTGATTAAAATAAAGTCCAGAAATGATTGAAACGTTTCTATTGTAGATTCAAGTTGAAGAAAAGATGTTTCTGAATTGGAAAGAGTTAATTAAATATCATCAGAGAATAGTATGATTTTAGAGGAATAAGTATTATCGACTGAGTAGCTGCTTGCCCTGAGTTTTTAGGAGAAGAAGAAAAAGTAGTGATAACATCTGTGTTTGTGGCTGAGGCTGAGCAGCTGGTTGCTTGCCCTGTGTTTTTTACCTGGCAGTTGGAAATTTAAGCAAACTGTTCTGTTCCCTCCATGTAAGACAGTTACAGTGGTGGCTTTCCCTCCATGTAAGACAATTAAAGTGGTGGCTTTATGCTGGTCACAGGGGCACGCATCTCTCCCTTTTACCAAACATTAATAGTCATCATTAATCATTTAATTTACTTGGAGAAATAAACCAGTACTGAAGAGCTGACACTGATGATCTTGTTCTAGCAATTCAGGTGCAAGAACAAAACACATTGTTCAAAGACCCTCAAGGTATTTTTTTAAGCAAGGCTTGAATAAAATGCAGTACAGATTTTAGCAGAACATCAAGATTTTTGCCTTATATTTTTGGTCTATTCCTCATAAAAATTGTCTTTTTTCACAAATCACTGGGATGGTGTAAGGATTTAAGTTACTAAATTAGGACATGCATTTGAGTTTCAGACTTCATACCCTTCAGAAAATGCATTTTAACACAAATTCTGTTGTTCTAGCAATGTCCTAATTTTATTAGAGCCATATTTAAAATGTGTCCCTAGTTTTGAGCCTTTGCCCCCCCATTATGACAGTCTTTGTCCATATTTCTTACACTAACAGGTTAAGAGGGATGGTGCTTCTGTGTGTGTGTGTGTGTGTGTGTGTGTGTGTGTGTGTGTGTGTGTGTGTGTGTGTGTATGTGTGTATGTAAGAGGCATGGGGCTTCTGTGTGTGTGTGTGTGTGTGTGTGTGTGTGTGTGTGTGTGTGTGTGTGTGTGTATGTAAGAGCGAGGTGGGGGTGTATAAGAGGAAGAGAAAGGTGTGTGTGTGTGCGCGTGTGTGTGTGTGTGTGTGTGTGTGTGTGTGTGTGTGTGTGTGTGTGTGTGGCAGATAGCATATCCCTCAACTGTCAAGTTTATGCAGAATGCCCAGATTTTTGCCCAGAATTTTGTCTGTTCCTCATAAAAAGGATTGAAGTTGCTAAATAATGACAGACATTAGAGTTTTAGACTTCCTATCCTTTACATTAGAAAAATGCATACTAACACAAATCCTGTTATTCTAGCATTTCTAAGTTCATGAGAGAAATATTTATAATCTGTACCTATTTATTTTAGGCTTTGTCCAGATTTTGTGCACTAAGAAGATGTGTGTGTGTGTGTGTGTGTGTGTGTGTGTGTGTGTGTGTGTGTGAGTGTGAGAGAGAGAGAGAGAGAGAGAGAGAGAGAGAGAGAGTATGAAATACCCTAGTTAGAGTTAGCAAGTGGTTAGTAATTTGTTTAAGCTCAAACCCTGTACCTTAGGTACAGGAAACAAGAGCCTGAATCCTCTCTACCCCAACTACCAAGCTGCATTTTTCAAGGAACTGAGTTCCAGTTGCATTTTTCAAGGAATTTAGTTTCAAATGCATTTTCAAGCAACTGTGAGCTTCAAGAAGATAAGTTTACTGCTGTTCATGCTAAGTCTGTTTACAATGTGCAACTGTTTTGTTTAGCAAATGGTATAACTATTGTGGTATAGAATTTTTACAGCAGTATTAATAGCACAATAGGTGGCATACCTGCATTTTCATCAGTCATCATTTTTTGGTTTGTTTATTAATGGCTGAACAGGAATCATAATTAAAAATATGGCTATTTGGACATACAGTCTGGAATGACAGAAGGAAATTAAGGACGTGACAAAAGCATGAATATCTTGAAAAAAACAGTAAAATCAAGAGGTATGATGTCTTAAAAATGGAAGGGTCCCATATCAGTTTATCTGAAAAAAAAATAGTAACTAGGATGTTAAGAGAATTAGAATTTTAAGGCAACTATTAGGCATTCATTATTACATGTATTGCTTGAATGCATCTAGAGTGGAGCTAGGAGGTCGACTTTGGTCACCTGTGGAAACAAAACAGTTAGCTATTATATTTGGTCCCAAAACAATTCCTCTTCACTCAATGCGGCCCAGATAAGCCAAAAGGATGGACACAGTTGGTCTAAAATATTAAATTTTGATTGAATCTTGACTTTTCTGGAAAGATTATGCTTATGTTCAGACAGTAAAGAATAAGAATTCTATCTAACGCTAAATTTTGCACGGGTAAAAATGTCAAAATATTTTTATTTAGCGATTTTATTTCTTCTACATTCATTTTATTATTTTGAATGTCTTTAGATTAAGCTACAAGAAGTTGGCAATGACAATTTTGAAGTTCTTAGTCCCACTCTTTAATTTTATTTTTGTACCAAGTTAAAATTTTCCAAAAATATAGGCTTTTAATGAATCCCAAATCATAACAATATCCATGTCTGTTGTATTGCTGATTTCCAGAAATGAATTCAGTTCTGAAATCATCCAAGGTTTAAATTCCTTGAGTTTTGTTATATAAATGTGAATTCTAGTTGTTAGGGATAATCTTTAGGAATTAACTTGAAAATTTAGTATGAGAGCATCATGATCAGAAGTAGGACAGGGAGTTATAGTAAAATAAGATGTTCTGGAAATTAAGTCAGGTGAGATTAGTAGTCATTTATTCTAGTCCTTGTGCAATACCTGCAGTCCTAATAAAGAATAATAATGAATTAGAGTCGTTCATAATAAAATTATCTTTTAAATTAAGATATTCTATCAATTTTAGTAATACTTTAGATGTAGATGTTAATTTTAATTTCCTTATATTACTGGAAGAAATGCAGCATCAAAAAAACAGACTGCCTTTCAACAACTCCAGTAGACAAGTCCAGAATTAAGAATGAATGAAGAAGAATTAAGAATGAACAAGTCCGAACAACAGTTCCAGGAAGGTAATCAACCCAAAATACAATTTTCCACTGCAACCCACATGAAAGAAGATGATGCATTCCCCCCAGCAAAGCAGTATGTTTGAGACAAGAGCCCAAGTCCTAAAGTACACCGGTTTCAATCAAAACAGGGAACCACAACAAGTCCAAACAAGACAATTTCTTTATTTAAAAACTTAAATAAAAGGCTGTTAGAATCTGCTAATTCATGAAACTACATATGTTGGGGAAGTAACCAAAAGGTGCAAAGGTGATGTCCTGTTCACAAATCCAGTCTTGCACTAGTCCAACAAAAGAAAAAAAAAAGATGTTGAAATGTGAAGAAAAGCAATAAGGGTAGTGCAATAAGCTTGTGGCAAGCAGCATGAGATAAGTAAAAATGATGTTAAGTGCATAGATGTTATTCATACCAGTTACCAACAGGAAAAAAAATGCAGACAAGAAGTCTTATATTTTGACAGGAAAGATAGAAAGATGACTCCACTGCATGTATCACACCAGCAATTCCCCTCTAAAACTTCTTGTAAGCAACATATCATTTTATAACCATAAAAGATGCAATATTTAAGAGTAAATAATAACCAGCTAATAATACATTATAAAAATAACATGTTGTGTAAAAACAAGTCCAATTAAAGAAAGACAGAAAAAATGAATATATTTTTTATGAAAATATCTCTGCAAGTTAACAAACTAGACATAACTTTCAATCAGATTTCATGACATATTAATAGAAGTATATGTTTTACATGTTAATTACTGAAAACTCATATATTTATTTAAATTTTAAATCTTAATGTTTTATACTTTATTCAACAGAAATTAATAGAATAAATATGTTGCCATCATTAAATGTCTCAGAGTTGAAATCCCATATATTCTGAGACATCAGGGAAGAAAATAAACTAAAAGCAATTAATTAAACAGACTGAGGATTCAAACAAGAATTATTTTGTGTTAGAAGGTTTTAAAGTTTTGCTAGATGAAACTGAAATAGTGTAATTTTTTTTTTGTTTCTTATCTTCATATCAGAGTACACAAGCTTTTTTAGAAGATCTTTTCAAGGAAGGAGAGGACCAATCCATGTCTTCAGATATAGGTAGCGGGCTATTGTTTTTAACACAGGAAAAGGCTTCTTCCAGGTTGTTAAAGATTCTTCTTTTATTAGTTAGTTGTTTTTTTTTTTTTATTTTACTAGGAAATATAATCTGGGATTTTAGGCCATTTGTCTTAAAGCTTTTACAAGAGGCCAACAGTTCTATCGCTATTCTATTAATTTTAAAGAGTAATCATTATAAAATCTGATGAGATTCTGTTTATATTTCAATGGTGCTTTCTGCAATACAGTTTAATTATCAATTTTTTATCTATATATGACAGGCATTTTACAATAATGAACTAATAATAAGAATAATAGTGGAGAAGTTGAGGAAGAAGGAATGGGTTTTCCTATGGCATATGAGCTCCTTCAATGCTAAATGAAAATTCTTCCCAAAGGTTTAATGTTTCAGGAAGCCAAGAGTTTAGAAAAGAAATTAAAATCCACCTTCAGCTTTGTCAGGAAATCCAAAGATTCTTAAGTTGCATCTCTTTTCTCTGTTTTCTTATTTTGTTTAAGCGCCAAGTATTTTGTTTTAGCAAAAAAATCAGTTTGTAGTTCTTCCTCTTTTAGTCTGCCATCAATGTCATTTAAAGTATTCTCCATTTCAGAAATTTTTGTTTGTTGTTGTTATAGCATTTCTTTAAAAACCTCAGTCTGTTTGAGGCAATTTTCTTTTAAGTTTTCTAGGTTATCATGAAATCCATCCATTTTCAGAGTTAGTTCTTGTAGACGTGATGTTATTTGTTGTAAGTCCTTTCTCAAAGAATGTTCAGTCCGGGAATGCTTAGAATAACTCATTTTCAGTTATGAATTCAGTCTTCAAATAAATGTGGCAGAACAACTTTTAAGAAACGTCTTCAAAATCAGAAAAAAACTAGATAAATATTTATGAGACTATGTAGTTTCTTTATTTTTAAGTAAATTAGTTTCCTGTATTTTAAAGCAATTGTATAGAGCTCTAAAAAGATGCTGCTTTCACTTAGCCATCTTGGATCCTCACTCATTCTTCTGAAGTATGCATAAGTATTTTCCATATAATTGCTCCTATGTGTGCATAAGCATTCCCAATGTCATTGTTCCCATGTGTGCATAAGTACTTCCCATATGATTCTCTGTAAACTGTTGCTGTATTTGTTGGAGCTTTTCTCCTCGGGTCTCCACTGAAAATGGGCCACAAGCCCAGCTGGACCAACCTGGTTAACAAATGTAAAAAAATAAATAAATATAAATAAATAAAATATCATTGTTCCCGTGTATGCATAAACTCTTCCTATACATTTTAGTTCAACAAAGGTTTAATAAAAATAAAACTGATGATAATAATTGGAATGATGTGTAATATTATATGAGAAGTTATTGTGTGTATTTTTACTTTGTCTCTCTCATGCCCCTTTTTTCTGTTTTTCTTATTTTAGTTATGCATTCATTTGTCCCTCTTTACTTTAGTTTTCTCCCACTTCTGTTCATTTTTTACAGATCTAACTTCCTCAGTAGCAGCCCAGCCAAGTACCTCCCAGATTAGGGAACACTAACCTGCTGCTTGTCCAGTGTCCTCCTCACAGTATAGGGTTGATGAAATCAGTCCTATAGGCAATTTGGCACATGGGAGCCTGGAGAAACTCACTGAATGGGGAATTTGTGACTTGGCTGAGGACATGATAGAGCAGGTAACGGACAGTTTTCAGCCAATCAAGGCTTCTCTTCAGTAAGTGGAACACATATCAGCTACAGGAAACCTATTGCAATAACATAATTTTCTCAAGGAGGCAAGTCACACTGCACTCCTTAGACCTCCTGCTAGTTACATATATTAACTCCAAGACTGCACAATCCCTAGAGAAAGAGCAGATTCCCTTACCCTGGATTTTGTTGCTCTCACATGCATGGGCTCTTTCACAGTTGTATAGCAATGCTGTTTTACCTGATGAGATGCATTCCAATGTTGTGTACATTCAGTCAGATGAGTGGTTGATGTTACAGTGATTTGAAAGTCAACATTATGGTATGCCAACTTTCTGAGGGAGAACAGAACAGAGGGTGCTATTTACCAACAGCAAGAGACTGGGGGGAATGAGCTGCTTCCAATACTCGTAAGAAGACTGGGTACCAAAGGGGAGTAACTAACATCCAGACCAATACTGGCATTGAAAGCAACATTATGTTGTAACCACATACTTCTAGTCTCCGTAAACTTTCCCTTCATTTTTCAGTTTATGATTATATGTAGAACAGTAGGACATTCTCTGTGTAATGAAGAGTTTTACTTTTTTTAATGTTAGTTGGAAATTGGTCTGTTTTGCATTTTTTACTAACATTGTATAGATTTCATTTGATGTCATTTGAAATCTCGTTAAGGAGTGACCTCAACATTTTGTGAAAACAAATACAAAATGAATCTAGGGCAGGATGAAAATCACCATTCACTACTATTATACCATACAAGCATGTGAGTATATACTGTGATGAAACAGAGATGAATTCTTCCTGTTTCAGAAATCATCTCTGGAAATGAACTGAACTGCTCAACAGATTGCCTGTTTTCTGTTGAAATTTTACAAATCTTCATCTTAATCCAAGCTTAATTATGAATGAAAAGATACTATTACCAAGATCCCTCAAACAAACAGATGATTTCAAAGACATTTTTTTCCATGCATTGTTTTTCTGCCTTTCTTTTAAAGCAGAGATGTAGTAATTCAGTATTTCCAAGTACATGCCCAGCACAGTAGATTAAGAAGGCAACTTTAGATTTGTCAAGCAACACAGATTTCAGATTTCTAAAAACATGTATCCCACCATTTCCTCAGAAAAACTAATTCAGCTTATGGTCTGTGCACTAGGTGACCCCTTCTGTACTGTTTCTATCCTTATAGAGGATAATTTAGCTACTGTGATGGGTATCAGTTATCTGATGGATACATTATAAAGAGAAAGAAAACGGTGTGTCTTAAAGGTTCATGCCACAGCAAGACCTGTGTGCACTTGGTTTCAATGTCTCCATCAATAAAGCTTAGTACTAATAAGCAGAGGTCAATGTCACCATCATCAGAGCTTAGCACTAATAAGCAGAGTTCAGGTTTACTCTATGAATTGCAGTTGTTCAGGAGTATTACAGCTGCCAGGGACAATGGCAAAAGCCTGTCATCACTCTAACAAATGGAGCACACTTACATTCCCTGAACCAATGTGACCAGAACAGAAAGGTCACTGAAATTCAGCTGAGTCTTTCATCAGATGCTATGTGTAAGACTGTCATAAAGATTGACATAAGTTTATGAGGTCAGTGTATACTTCACTATTAAAAGAATAATCCATATCCTTCTGCAAATAATGCAAAAGTTCTGGGCTTCAAAACTGTGAAGAACAATTTTCTCACTTAAGGGGTTTCAACATAAATAGTTTATACATATATTTGCATGCCTATGTGAATGCACATACATACACACACTATATATATATGTATATCTATATCTAATCTATAATTATTTATATTTCTATATCTATATCTATATATGTATCTATATCTATCTCTATCTTTCTGTCTATCTATCTATATGTTTGTGTGTGAGTGAAATTAGTTTATACAGAAAAGATTCATAACTTATTTATTCACAATTATAATGCCTACGTCTAGTGGTCCAACTTTAAAAATACATGCAGTATTCTTAGCATTCATAAAAGTAGGTGAAAATGTATTAATATTGCTATGATAAAGTACTACATTTTTATAGCAGCCACAGTGTTTAGTGGAAATAATGTCAGGATAAAAGTACATCATATTTTACAGTGATAATGGGTCTCTTTGTGGTAATACTGCCAGGGTAAAGTATATTATTTTACAGTGTTAATGGTGTTATTACTGCAGCTTGTTTTTTCAAGATTGTTTGAGAAGACATAACAAATAAAACCATTAAATTGTCTGTTTGTGTAACCAGTGCCAGGGTGTTGAGGGATAAATCCTTGACTATGATCCAGGTTCAATTAACATTTCAGGCATCTGAATCACTGGTAGGAACTATAGGCATGTGCACTCTGGAGGGTGGGTATCCATACGTGTGTGTGTGTGTGTGTGTGTGTGTGTGTGTGTGTGTGTGTGTGTGTGTGTGTGTGTGTGTGTGTGTGTCTGGTCAGCTGACAATTGATTCAAATATATTCCTTAATGAATAAATGCAGCAAATGGAATACAGTTCTAACAGTTAGCAGAAGAACTATTTTTGCAAGATTGATGAATAATTGAGATACGGGAGCTTTTCCTCTTTCTCTGGTACCATATCATTTTGGAGTTGATATATTTGTGCAGCAGTAGGAGTGGAGGATGCAGAGGGGCATAGCCCTTGCAAAAACACATTTTAGCTTTTTTTGTTTTGTTTTTGGTAAGTCTACTGTTTAAAACATAATGCTCCACACATCTGTTGTCTAATGTTATTCATATTGCATACCCATCTGTTACATCTGCCCTATATTGATTTCTTGTGCCCCACACATCTGCCAACTTATCATTCATATCGCATACCCAGTTATCTCTGCCCTTTATTCACTTCTTGTGCCCTATACATCTGCCAACTTATATTATTCATATATCATACCCTTTTCTTATCTCTGCCCTATATTCACGTCTTCGGTGCCTTAAGCACGTGTTCTAATCTGTATATTTTTACAATTAAATGCTAATGTCAAATATGACTGTGTGTTCTTCGTTATTGCTTTTTATCTTGTACAGTAACTAATACCAGTCGTTCATTCTACAGATGTTTGCCCACTCTAGATGCTGGAAAACATATTCTTTTAATTCACTATCTGTATCAGAGCCATATAAGAAAGGATCTTTTGCTATAATCTACAGTTTATTTCACTTCTCCATGTTTTTTATTATGCAAAAAAAAAATGATCCCTATAAAGCACAGCTATTTGCTTTAAGGTAGTGTGAAAGCTAAAACGTACATCATGCATATGACTTCACTATGATTTGCAGTTGTAGTTTCCTCTCTAAACATACAATAGCTGCCTGCTACAAATGTGCTTTGTCAAAAGTTTAAGATATTGCACTTTTATACTACAGTGTCAGATAGCTTTAGATTTATGCACATCACTCATGATGTTGTCACTTTTAAAAATGTTTGATATACAGTTTGTATAACATGCCTGTCTTTTCTGTGTCCTCACTACTCTGGATTTCTATTCCTCTCTCCCTTTAACATAGTCTGTAGTCTCTTCCATCTCTCAGAGTAAAATTGATATTCAGAGTGCTTTTAACCTTTGAATTTGACATCCGCAGATGACCTTGCATAGTCCTCTGTATACATTCTCAACAGTGCACTCCTATGTTATATCTCATTTTAACTTATGCATGATTATGTCTTGAGAGCTTTTTCCCTCCCCAGCAGTCATGGCTTTGTCTTATCTTCCCTTTCCTGCTCAGTATTTATACTGGCATTCATTTCAATTATTAAAAATAAGTAAATATGTTCTGCTGTTTGCATTTATTATTCTGTTGATTACTGGTCATCATCATTCAGATCGGACCAAAGACCTTTTACATTCAAGTTTCACTTCCACTGCTTTCATTTTCTTGGTCTCTTCAGATTAGTCACCATCTGCCTTTTGCAGTGTCAGTGATTTTTCTCCACTGAGTTACTTTTTTAAGTTAATACCAGTGTTTCAGCTTAGTTTGCTTAACCCTCACCAAGTATGAAATATTGTCTGTTTGATTACTAATCCACTATTGCTCAAGACCCTTTCCATACACTTCTCTTAAGCATCTATTTAGTATATCTCTTTCTGTATCATCTGTAGTCCCTTTAATTTCAGTGGGACCCCTTATTTATGTAACTTGGATGACACCCATCTAACCTAATAATTTTTTCCTTCTCCATATCTTTTCCTGTTCTCCTTACCATATTTTTTTGCCTAATTTCTCCTTTTTGTTTAGCTCTACTGCTACTTTTATCTATTTTCCATCAATGCCCAGTGCAGTTGCTAAATATGTATTTGTTCTCTTTCATTATCCAGGAGCCTGCTTTATAACTGTACAGTGACCGTGCAACACGGGGTTCTCCTTAATTAGAGGTTTAGAAGTTACCAACCACCTTTACTTTAACTGACTTAGTTATCACTCCTTTATTTCATGCATCTGGAGTACCACCACTCTCAGATGTGCTCTTTAACATGCTTAATTCATTTATTTCCATATTTTTTTTTTACTCATGCTACCACTGGGCAGCCGTTTTGTTCTACAAATTCCCTTTTGTCCCCCACTCTTGTAATATTTCTCCCCCTTTTGCTTCCGTAACAATAGCTCCACTTAGGTTTTGACCCCTGAATCAAACATCACAACCTGTGCAATGGATTTATTGGTCTTTGTTCATTTGGCTTGTCATCCATCTTATCTGAGTTTGTTCTTCTTCCTGGTTCATGAATTTCATCTACCATATCAAGCAGTGATCATACTTTTTTCAGTTGACTTCCTTATTGAATATACACCTCAACAGCTGTCAGGTGGGTAAATGTTCTCTTTTGCCAGCGCATGAGTTAACTTGTAATGAGATTAAACTGGCTAGCTGTCCTCTCATTTCTTGCCAGCACAATTGTACTGACTTTTTTATCCATACTTATTCTGCTAATGAAGGCCCAGTTGTTCAAAACCAATACTGTGACTGTAACTTCTTTTTCACTATTAGGTCTTTGACTCTCTGGTTCTGTTACACTATCATTCATAGCAGGAAATCTTCTCCTTGCTTGAGCTCCTGTTTGCTGTACTTTTTCTTTCACTGCAGAAAGTTATCTTTGTGCTTCATGTCAATTAGGCAATAAAATTGTAAAATGTGTAACCAGTGCCAAACACTCCTCCCACCACTGCATATCATGCCAACATCTAAACTGGCTAGAATGTCCCCAACATCTAATATACTTGCAACTAACCTCAGCTCATAAGCTAATCTATAAGCCTTCTAGCTGTCCTGCCCTCTCTTCTCTATTCACCATGTATCACCTAAATAGACCTCTGTGATCAGTCAATCAGATGCTCCTTAATGTAACAAAACCTAACCTTTCTGCCTGTCAAATGCATTACCCATATGTTGTAGTAAAACTATGGAATGCTGTCCCTCCTTCAGTTACATCTACTAGCAACCCTGAATGCTTTAAGACTTCACTTAATGCCTGTTCTCCCACTGGCGATGTACATGTACCAGAACTGACTATAAAAAGCTCAATATTCCTAGCCTTCCCTACTTTTCCTCCACATCTCACTTACGGCTCAGACTTTTCATATATACATTCATAGCTTCCAACTTATTACATCCAACATGTGGCACCCAGCCACACACAACCTACTATATCAGTTACCTACCATATCTTCTATTCATTCTTGATGCCTGTATAGCAGTAGCTCTAAGCCTGTACCTTACTTTCAGTATCTTTAAGCTGCTGCTCTCCATCTTTTCCTCTCTACTGCAATACTGTATTGTTCACACATTCACTGTTATCCCATGTCATCAACTGTATTCTTGTTTGGCTTGCATAGTTAATACTACTTATATAGATGTTAGATTTTATTGTATTACCTATTCTGTAATGTGCTCTGCACCATCGCTGCTTGATTTCTATAGTTTGATTCTGTAGCTTTATCATCTTGTTTGTTTTTGGAGCTTTTCTCCATGGGCCTCTACTGAAAACGGACTCACCCTGGTCCAGTAGACCTCCCGGTAAACAAATGCAAATAAATAAATAAATGTAGAGTAACAGAACGATTTGGTATTGGTGTCATTCATCATGTACCTATATGTAGATTTATTTTTCTTCTTACTGCTTTCAGTGTCCAGTGTTTTGTTTTATACAGGTGAAAATAGCACAATTTATCACAATTTACTAATTTCTGGCTTGGTCTGCCCATTTTGTGTATTATTTTGTGTATTATACGTGTGTGCGTGAGAGACTCTTTACTATCTGCAGACATATAAAATCCTGAAATTAATGCCCTTGCGTTCTTTTTTGAAACAACAATAATTCTCAAATTTACCCTTCTCAACCTTCTCAGCCTTCATTTCAGTGTATCAAGTTTTTATTCTAAGGTCTTATTTTTTCAGCTATTCCTTTGACTTTGAAATTGAATTACTTATTAAGGCATCTTCAGTGATGCCTCTTTCTCCTATGTTCCTTCTGCAACCTATACTGCTCCATTTCTTATTGTCATCATCACCACCATATCATTATTATTATTATTATTATTATTATTATTATTATTATTATTATTATCATTTATTTGACTGCAGTGATGTTTGTTGCCATCAATGCTATGAGCGTTGTCGATAAGAAGATCAACTTCAAGAGTAGTTTATTTCCATCTCTAATGTATATTCATTTCTGTTTCCCTTTTTGATCCTTTCTCTAATTTTCACTAATTACACTTTTTTCAGCTTTTTCCGACTGAAGCCAGTAGTCAACTCAGAATTAACCCTGACTCTCACCCCTGCTTTAATATATGTATATGTATATTGATATCGATATCTATATCTGTATCTATATCTGTATCTGTATCTACATCTATATCTATATCTATCTGGGATCCATACTGTTGCTCAAAATCATGTTTACCCGAAAGGTAAACGGCCGAGCATACTTTCACGAAAGTGCATTTCTACTGAAAATGCACTTTCGTGAAAGAGAAGTAAAAAAAAAAAAACGTAAAAAAAACTGCAACTGAGCGATGGGGGCTGTTGCTTAGATTGTGGTACAGTGGGGATAAGGGAATATTCCCTTTTCCCCACTGTAGTGCATTCTTGGACTGAGAATATAAAAGTAGGGGGGTAGGAGGCATAGCCCCCCACATGGGGGGTGCAGAGGGGCTTGCCCCCCTGCATTAATGTGACGACTTATTTAATTTTTTTTTTTTATTTTTCTTTCGCAAAAGTGCATTTTTGGTAGAAATGCACTTTCGCTAAAGTGTGCTCTGTTGTTTACATTTCGAGTAAACGTGATTTTGAGCAATAGTTGTAGATCCATCTATCTCTCTAGATATATATAGATGTATAGCAACTGGCCAAACAACTGCAACATTTAAAACAAGAACAGAGACATAGTTATGTCAAAATACGTAACGCCAACTCTAGAGCAGGCTAAACCAAATGCAAGTGCTTTTGCAGGGGGGGGGGTATATCCTACCTCCCCTATCCAGGGTTTGTTGATCTTGTACACCTCTTGCCCAAATGGTGTTCTCACACTGATGTCGATGTTGGCCACCCTATACCCAACTATATATATATATATATATATATATATATATATATATATATATATATATATATACATATATATATATATACATATATATATATATATATATATGTTTACATACTTACAGATAAATACATACAAATATAGATATATCTATATATGCATATGTACATGAAAACCTCAAACACTGAATACATGTTTGAGTTCCTCATTCTCTGTCAATCTAATATGTGACTCTGAACACATCCTTTAGCCACACAGCCTTCCTGGACACACAAAAAATAGGCACATTTATTTAATGAATTTACCTCGATAACTGACACATATAATGAAAATGAATGATATATGATATACAAGCATATGTCAAAAGTTTGCAACACATTTTATCAAGTTTATAATGAGCATGCAATGCTGTAAGTGGTATGTAAAGCCAAAGTACTAAATATAACAGAAGTGGTAGAGATGCAAAATCTGGCAGTTGGAAAAGAGGATTAAGGTTGTGAATTGCGGTATAGGGTTTGTTTCTATCAGCTATCATTTGCCCACTGTGTGACCATGAGCAAGTCACTTAACTAGAAATTACCACTGGGCCACCCCTGAAAAGGGACTGCCTCTGTCCAGTAGGCCTGCCTGGTTAAATCAGTATTTATTTATTTTTTTATACTTTGTAAACCTGGAAAATAACTTTTTCAAATCAAGTCAACACAAGGAGAACAACTAATCATGTTCCTGTATCTCTGCAGTTAATTTATTCTTTTAAAACAGCTTTACATTTCATTTCTCTGTTGCATTTATTCAAGCTATGAAATAAGCAGATCACAAAAGAAAAAAATATGATAGACACATACAAAAATACAAGGCAGCTGCTGTCATAAACTCTCTTATTACAAAAAATTACAGCACTGATTTTCCTTCCATATAAAGAAATCATTCATTAGAAGATGTTTTGCTCTGCATTGAATAGGTGACATGTAAAATTATAGTATTCGTAATTGATACAAGAGTGTTTAATTGATGTGGTGCATGACAGCTGAGTGAAAAGACACCCTGCAAAAGCTTTTTAGAAGGAACTAATTTCTATTCATTTCCAGAAGAAATTGGCAGTGTTACATGAAGAATGTCCTCACTCATAAAGCTTTTAAAGTCTTGTTACCGCATATGAGCCAAAACTCTCCAGACATAATCTTAGACCAGTCAGGATGAGAGGCTGAATTAAAAATCCATCCCCAGAAAAACAGTCAAAATACTTTTCAAACATAGGTACGATATATTAGCCTGATGCAGGACCTGTTGGGATTTAAACTAGGCAGTACTTTACAGGTAAAGCTAAGTTCCTAACAAGATAACATTTATTCTGCAAAGGTGATGATATACTTTGGAGGTTGAGGAATAGCTGGGTGGTTGGTCCACATTACTTCATTAAAAGGGCAAATAATGAAGAACACCCAAGTCTTGCTAACATAGGAAATGGTGGTAGCAAAAGTGCTGCTGAAATACAAAGGGACATAGTGCTGACCATCAAGGGCACACAGCAGAAAATAAGAAAACAACTACTACATCAGTAACTTTTACAAAAGTCTGCTGGAGAATATACAGTCAACGTTATGTGCATAGTTTTTTAATGTAGCAGGCTGTAATCTGTGTTTTACTGCAGGTTGGGTTTTGCTTTCAGGCCACATTCTCCCACAGGCAAATAAATAAAAAAGCAGAGCGAAGGAAAGGTGACAGGACACTCAGTGTACTCTAAACAGACAGATGAAAGGTATTATCTGCACAGCCTGTGAAGGCTAACAAGTGCTTATCTATCAACACATTTTGCATGTAACTTTGTTTAACCCAGTATCTTGGTCATACCTCTCAAGTCTGAGCATTAAGAATTATAACATTCACCTTTAAAAATCATACTACAGTGCCAAAAAGAAATTATTTTTTTTTCAGAATACAAGGTCTTGAGTTTCTGGTGAAGATCAGAAACAGAAACATTTTTCTATTTTTCAGAATACAAGATTCTCAGGTACTTGAATCAATACATTTAGTGGTAAGGAATGTTTGCACTTTTAATTTAATTATATAATAGTGTATGCAAACTTAAATAGGCCCAACTTTATGAAAAAATCTGTTCTAGTTAAGAACAAAGCTTTTTCTTTGGGCAAAATATTAATATCATAGCAGATGAGAAGTATGATTTATTTAAACTTTACATGAAAACGAATACTGTATTCCTTTTCAAAAATGTCTGATTTTCTAAAAATAATAAAGCTGTATTCATGAACTAACTTGTGAACACAATTAGAGTCTATCTAAACAGATATCTATGTTTGTTATTGGTACCCTATGCAGGGCCTCAATATGGTACCACACCTCCCCTAGTCTGAAGCTAAGGTCCACAAAATAGTGGTATATAAATATATAATACATATAAATACACAAACCTCCCCTTACACTACATATAGAAGCACTTTGATGACCTGCCTTAAACACCTTTGCTAAACTGTTACACTAGATCCATGATATAGATCCTAACTCTCAAACACTGTCATTTAACCAGCTACACTTAAATGACTGTCAATACTCCTTTAATGGCCAATCAGCATCTC
>NC_056733.1:150431321-150443821 GCF_019279795.1 Protopterus annectens | reverse complement strand
AACCTTGACTATAACGAAAAAAACTTCAAAATATTATAGCTGACCTCTGCATATTGTAGTACTGCAGGGGCAATGTTCAACTGACTGTCCTTGCAAAATTAGGGAGAGTAAATGACTAAATAATTGACATCTAAATATATATATATATATATATATATATACACACACACACACACACACACACACACCAAAACATCACAGAAATAACAATTTAAAAACTTAAAACTTCAGAAACATAAACTCAAGAGCCAATCACTAGCGCTTCCATCCAGTTTAATATACTGAACTTCATCAGAAATATAAAACAATACATTCAAAATGTCAGTATGTAAGGATAACAGTAATGAGATAGTGACATCAGAATATAGTGACCAATAAAAAGCCATGCTTACAGAAACAGGAATATTCAAGCATACAGTAAATCATGAATATTCAACTACTACCTAGTAAATCATGAATATATAAGTGGTGTACAGTAAATCCTAAATATTAGCAAAATAAGGATCAGTAGACAATAGTTATAAACGCCATTTCAAGGCACATCTGATATTTAAACTTTCATTTAAGCCTGGAGGGGCTTCAGCATTTAACAATAGTTGCCAGTGTAATTCCTTAACCTCCAGTAATGTATTTTTATCCCCAAAAAATAAAGAAACATGGTCTAATACAAAAAATTTAAACTCTGTAAATGTAGCACATGAAGAGCTATGCTTAGCTAGTGCATTACTTGGATCACCATTTCTTATAGCAGCAAGATGTTCTTTAATTCTTGTGGATCATTTATGTATGGTCTTGCCTACATAAAATAGAAAACATGCTGTACAAATAGCAGTATAGACAACAAAAATAGAATTACAATCAAAATGATCCTGGAAATTAACTGTGAAATTATGTTTGAAAGTGGAACATTTTCCCGTAAGGATCCACTTACATACAATACACTTGCCGCAAGTGAACATACATGGTGAATATTCTGTGGTGACACCAGAAAGGGGTGGTCCCTGTTTTCTAACATTAATTGTAGTGACTTAATTTTCTTATGTGTAAAAACTGGAACAGAACCCAATTTCATGATGATCTCCTGACTAGTGGTTAATATGTCCCAATTGTTATAAAAAACATCCTTAATAGCACTAGAATCTCTACAAATAGGAATGGGAAAGGAAGTAAATCTATCAGTTCTTATGTTAGAGGGTTCTATAGAACTATGCAGTTGTGCTTGACCTGTAGATGGGGTAGGCACAGTACTATTATGTATATACAAGTAATTATCTTTCGGTGTAAAACCTTTTAAAATGATGGGTGGAAGCTTGGTGTATCTCGGAGTCCTAACTTCAGTGAAAATAGACTGTAATAAGTCACTCGGATATCCTCTGTCTAGTAAGAAATCAGTGAAAATGTGATATTCATTTAAAAAGGTGGAATAATCTGAAATAATTCTAGAAAGCCTGATATATTGTCCTCTAGCCATATTATATTTAATGAACTTAGGGTGCGTACTTGTGTAGTGTAAATAATTATTTCTAAAACTACTCTTCCTATAAATAGAAGATGACTAGGATAGTGTGCTAGTGTTAAAATAAACTTGCACGTCCAAAAAGTTCACATGGCTGCCAAGGGCTGATATTTTAAAATTTAAAAAAGGAATACTATCAGACAACTGATTAATAAAAGTAAGGAGATCATTCTCACGCCCCTTCCAAATAAGAAACAGGTCATCAATGTATCTTCTATATAGAAACACTTGACTCAAACGTGGTAGGGACACTAGGGAATTCATTTCCCACCAAGCTAGTACTAAATTAGCATAGGCTGGTGCTAATTTCACCCCCAGCGCAACCCCTTTAGTTTGATGAAAAATCTTGTCATTAAAATAAAAGTAATTGCTAGTGAGAACCAAAGAAGTTAATGTGCATACGGTGTCAATTCTGTTTTGAGGCAAATTAGTAAGTTCCATTAGATAGTTATGTAAATAGGAGATACCTGTATCATGAGGAATATTAGTGTATAAAGACTCAATATCTAAGGTAACTAGAATAATGTCAGAACACGGTGGTGGATTCAAGTGTAGAAGATTTAAAACGTCCGATGAATCTCTTAAGAAATATAGTGAATTCTGTACTATTGGATTTCATACTGAGTCTATGTATTCCACAATACCCTCAGTTTTAGTTTTTTTGTTTGACACTATATGTCTTAATGGAGGGTTAACCAGATCTTTGTGGATTTTGGGGATCCCAAAAAATTTACCTAAGTGAGGATTAATAACATTCAAGAAGGCAACTTCCATATCAGAAATCAAATTATTTTTGTATAATTCAGCAATAGTTCTATCGATAAATTTGAAAGCCTTTTTAACATCTGATATAGTAGCGGGAGAATAAAATTCACTATTAATAAGCTCCATTAGTAAGATCTGTATGTACCTAACTTGTTCCATTAAATCAATGCCCGAGCCCTTGTCAGCTCTCATTATCCTTATATATATATATATATATATATATATATATATATATATGTATTTTTTTTTTTTTTTTTTTTTAATACACACACACACACACACACGCACACACACACACACACATATACACATATACACACACATACATACACACACACACACACACACACACACACACACACACACACATATATACACACACACACAAATACACACACACACACACACACACACACACACACATATATACACACACACATATACACACACATATGCAAGTACTATGCAAGAGCACTGCAATGGGGTCTTTATACAACACTATTGTCAACAGAGACATACACCGTCCCTGTTTTGTACAGACACTGTGATGGGGTCCCTATATAACATTATCACTACAGAAACATGCACACAGATTTTTTCTTAGTCACTGTAAAGGGGTCCCTAAGTTGCACTGTTCATCTCATAGGCATACAACCCAAAATGTTGCCCAAGACAGTACAATGGGATCCATTTGTAATTTTCTTTATCACAGAGAGTGAATCCTAGGTAGTCTGCTGGCTCAGACAACATACTGGGTAAGGTGTTAAAAGGCTGTGCTGATCAACTATGCACAGTGCTCCAGGAAATATTTAACACCACTCTTGCCATGGCAAAAGTACCCTTATGATACAAGGAAATTAATATCATCCCACTGCCTAAGAAAACAACTCCCTCCAGCCCTAAAGACTACAGACCAGTCACTCTGACATCTACTGTAATGAAATATTTTGAGAGGCTGATCAAAAAGCAGCTTTTGTCATGCCTACCTCCTGATTTTGACCTTTTGCAGTCTGTGAACAGAGCTAACTGATCCACATCTGATGCCATACCAGTAGCACTACACATCTCCCTTGAGCATTTAGAGGGCAAAGACAACTATGTGATGATGCTGTTCATAGACTTCAGCTCTGCATTTAATATGGTGGTACCAATGCAGCTTTTAGAAAAACTTCTACATTTAGGAATCAGTAAATATCTCTGTAACTGGATCCTGGACTTCCTGATTAAGAGACGACAGAAGATGTGTTCAGGCAAGAACACATCAAAGTACATCATGATTCACACTGGGATTCCACAGGGATGTGTTCTCAGCCCACTGTTATTCACCATCCTGACTCATGACTGCTATGGTAAGCACAAGTCCAACCATATCATCAAGTTTGCTGATGACACCACAGTTGTAGGGCTCATCATAAAGGAGGATGAAAGGGTGTACAGGATGGAGGTAGCATCTCTGATCAGTTGGTGCGAGGGGATCAACTTTGACCTGAATGTAAGCAAGACCAAAGATATTATCATTGACTTCAGAAAAAGGAGAATAAACCACCCAGTGCCCAGGATCAATGGTGAGAGTGTGGAGAGTGTTAAGAGTACAAAATTCCTGGGTGTACACATATCATAGCATCTCTTGTGGTTGGGAAACACTAGTCAACTGGTCATGAAAGTGCACCAATGCCTCCACTCTCTAAGAAGGCTGAAAAAGCTAAGCTTCCTCCTCATATTCTCTCCACCTTCTATAGAGGTACAATAGAGAGCATCCCCACCTGCACCTTCACAGTGTGGTTTGGGAGCTGCACAGTTACAAAAAGGAAGGCACTAAAAGGAGTGGTGAGGGTGGCAGAGAAGGTAACAGGTTCCAGTCTTCCATCGATACAACATGCTTATTCTGCAAGAAGTATCCAAAAGGAAACCAAAATAATACAGGACAACAAGCATCCTGTGCATGGACTGTTAAAGCATCTGGCATCGGGAAGGAGATATTGCAGCACCCACTGCAGGACTACAAGATTCAGTAACAGTTTCTGTCCTACAGTGATTAGACTTCTGAACTCGGGCACTAGTCCCAGGGGTCTGGAAACATGATAAGTCAAATGTTATTTATTTGTACAATATATAATTAAATATATTCCAAGTAAGTGCTATATTTATTTATTATAGCCATAGTCAGTAATATTTAACTTACTCAAGTGCAATATTAACAAATAACTTAGGCATTTCAAAAGTTGTTTTGTTTTACTTTAAATAGGTAGGTAATTTAACTCAGGGAATGGCATTCTTTTCATTTATGAGTGTTGGTAAATGTCTCTGTTCCTTCTTGCATGTATTGTTAGTAGTACTGTATTTGTTACTTATGTTTATTCCTTTACTTGTATGTGTTGTTTCACTTTCCTTTTTAATCTCAGGAATTGAGCTGATGCATGAAATTTCATTTAGGCTACACATGTGTAGTTCTAAATGACAATAAAGTTTGCTTTGACTTTGACAGAAGCATACACCCTGTGTGTTGCCACAGATACTGTAATAGAGCCTCTGTAGCCCTATTTACAGCAGATTGATGCAGATTTATTGTTGTCTAAAGCATTTCCATAGTGTCCTATAGTAACAATAGTCACCCAGAATGTTGACCACTGACACTTTAATGGGCCCCTGTGCAGTAGCAGCATATATCCACAGTGTGGTTAACTAGCACTCTGTGCAGGGTCTGTGAAGCACAGTTTACCACTGACTGTTAACCACAGGGGCATACATCTAGACTGTTGTCCACAGACACTGTAATGGGGTCTGCATGTAGCACTAACTACAAAGACGTGTGTCTTGCCCATCGACACTGTAATAGTGTGCATGTGCAACACTGTTCACTTCAGAAACATACATCCTGAGTGTGGATCACAGGTCTGTGCACAGTATTACTCACCACAGAGACATTGGTCACAAGCACTGCACTGTGGTTTATGTATAGTTTTGCTTACAAATGGGACATACAGACTGTTATCCATACACAATGTAAATGATTGTTTACCTTTTTATCATCTTCTTCTTTCAGCTTTTTAGGGGTCGCCACAGCCGATCACCTGTCCGCTCATGATTAGCAGCAGAGTTTTACGGTGTTGAGTTGCAAGCCCGGCGCCCAACCTTCTACAGAAGGCACACATGCATGCACTCACACCCTTTTTATCATCTGAGAGAAAAATTTGAAAATATTGTACTAACCATTACAGCACAGTGTTAACTTACTCAGTTAGTGCACATTATCAAAATGGATCTATTTGAATGATCAAAAGGTCAGAATGCTCAAGCCCACTTCATCAAAACCACAGTGTTGAAGTCAACTCATCAAATACCATAGTCAGCCAGTAGTTGAGACGTCCACATGTACTACTACCTGAATACACTTTGCTCACTAGATAAAGCATATGTGTACATGGTGACATCTGAGCTACTGGCTGACTATGGAATTTCACAAGCTCAACTTCGATAAAGTAATCTTTCAACAAATGCAATGTTCGATGTTGTGGTCTCAACGAAGTGCGTTTCAACATTCTGGCCATTTGATCATTTCAAATAGATCCAACAAAACTGATAAAGCACTCAGATACAAAAATGTGTTTGTATTTTGTTCTGACGGTACTGATCTGATAAACTTTACTACTATTTCTACTGATTTCTGTATTTACATGAACTAGGTTTGACCCCCAGTACATATATGAAATAGTATCTCCCACTGGGTTTAGGTATGATGACACATTCATACATATGTGACATCCTATTGCAATTGCCATTTATATAACTTCCAGCACATGGAGTTAGAAACGGCTGTCTAGGAGGACTTTTTCTTCACAACTATCCAGAGATGACAGTATGTGCTGAATAACCCATGTCATCTTTTCTGGCAAGTTTTTAATACTCAAACTTAATTTCCTTTGGTTGAAACACTTGCATCTGCACCAATAAACACACTAGTTTTCTGTGTTTTTGTTTACTTTTTTGACTAGTTTTCTGTGTTTTTGTTAACTTTTTTGTTGTTTATAAAATGTTGTTAAAACTGAGGAAAATCAAACAGGTTTTGATCACATGAAAATGGGAGTGGCCAACCAGGGGTGGAGGTGGGACAATTCATGTAGATGTTCCGTGTTTGGTGGCATGCTCCATAGGGGGAAGTCCCCTCAGACATAACAGGTAAATACATAGGAGGGGGAAGAAATCAAGGCATAGGTCCTAAATGAAAAATATTCCCAGATGGAAACAGTCAGTGGCATAATCCCTCCAGGATGCCTAAAGGCTCCATGCATATCCCAGACTTAGAACAGAGATATTCAGGGGTTGTAGGAGAGGCTGGAAGACCTAAAGATGGACAAGGGCACTAGAATCAGTCATGATAACATTGTCAATAGACAGATGTTTTAGCATTCCTGGATGAATCAGGGTCTTTATGACTGAAATCATCCTAGCTACGAAACTCTGAGGCTTCTCTAATTTTTTGGTATTTTGAGGTGGTTGCATTCTGAAGCACCATCGTAGTCTATGTTAGGTCTAATCAGTGTGAAACATAAGTGAACACTGGCATTTGTTTACCACTTGTCAACCAGGTAGTTAGACTGTTCACATGACACTTTTCAGCTATGACCTGGGTGAAAGACATCAATACAGAAGTATACCAGGAAAATAAACAATAATTTAAGCACACATTCTGGAGTTCGAGAACAAAAATGGTTTACACAGCTTGCAGGTATAAAGAAATATACAACAGACATGACAGCACATATAATTTCAAGGTAGACAATATTACAAAAAGAACAGCTATTGTTTATGCACTTTCAGTGATTATATGTCTTTGTGTTTGGCTAAGATCACCAGAAAGCAGGTGAGTGGTTGGGTAGCTAGCTATTGTTTCTGCAGGATTTACAACTGGACTTACTGTATAAATGTTCAGAGAGGGAGTTCTTATAAAAATGTAGTTCCCCTTATTTAGGATGGGATTCTATTCTAAATGCAGGAGAAGATACTGGCCCCAGAATACAGCCTTGAGGGAGCCTAGTTTTGAGGGTGTCTTTAGAGAAGAGACATTTTTAGAATATACTTGAAAAGTTCTGTTCTCCAGATAACTTTGGAAGGAATTAATGGTATTTTGTATGAGAGTGAATTTTTCCAGTAAGAGACAAGCTGTATGTGGATTGGACACTCTAAATTGGCCCTAGGCATGAGTGCGTGCATATGTGTGCCTTTTGTGGCAGGTTGGGCACCGGGCTGGCAACTCAACACTGTAAAACTCCACTGCCAATCATGAGCAGACAGGTGATCTGCTGAAAGAAAAAGAAGAAGAAGTGATGAGCAAATTGAGGTTTACTGTCTCAAATGCACTACATGTCTACAAATATTTCAGTCAGCCTCTAAGAGTTGACCCAGTGGTCAAGGATCAGGGTACACACATATAGACATAACCACAGTGGTGAGGAAAACCTTTTATGTTGTGCATCTTATAAGTAAGTGCATGGCATCTATGTCCTAAGTGGGTCATTATCTCACTGTATTCTGCCCTTATCAGACCAACCATAGAGTACAATTCTGCCTTTGCTATGTATCTGACCAGGCATATGCAGCAACTAGAGCAACTTCAGAGGTTCCTTACAAAAAAAAATACAAGGCGTAACAAACCTGTCTTACACAGGGCATCTTAAAGTCCTTTCCCTCTACTCAGACTCCTATAGACTGCTGAGGAGTGATCTATGCCTGGCTTACAAGGTGTCCGCAAATTCCACATTTAAGAATGAAACAGTACCAGAAATACAAGGTCTAGGGACCTGAATTTTGTCTATGACTTAAAAAGAATATGCTAGAGAGACGGATATGTGTCCCAGAGATTGCTACTCCTATGTAACAGGCTTCTCATCCATGTGAAGCTGAGTTCGTGGATGTGGAATATGAGATTTACATCGACACTGGCACCCATGTCCCTTATGGACAGAAGGAGCTTACAAATGCTTGACCCTCAATGCCCTGCTTGGATACTGGACATCAATATTCTTTCAAAAAAACTTGGCTAGGTTTAGAAAGGCCCAGTGGGTCATTAGCCCAGTAGCAATCTGTGAATCTATGAATCTATGTTACAATTGTTGATGTTGCAGTACATTGAGTCTATTGTTGACAGTAATGCTGTTGTAGTTTTAAAGGCATTTCTGAAATCATGCTGCTTATCCAGCAGAAGACCATGACTATTTAAATAACCGACTAGTTGCTTGTGCAGGCTGTTCTCAGATACTTTAGCACAACGTTGACATAGGTTTATAGTCCTTCATTGTTTTGGATGCTGCTACTTTGAGAAGAGGGATAAGAATCGAATGCTTTAGTGTTGGCGGTATAATTTGTGTAGTAAGGGATAACTTGTATATGAAAAAAAGAGGCTTGGCATTTTGTCTGTCGCTCTTTTAAGAATAGTAGAGTGGCTTGAAGAACATTTAGAAGAAGAGTGTTTCAATGGTTTAAAAAAAAACTCTGGAGTGTATAGTCCTCTGCTGAGATGTTAAACCAAGGTCCCATCTGCCTGAGATGGTGGTATCACAGTAGGATGTAAATGATCCCACGGCACTTACTGAAAAGACAAGGGGAAGTTTCTCTGATCCCTGGCCTAATTTCAGCTACTAGTACAAGTACTACCTCGGGTCTCAGCTGAATAGAGGATACTAGCCTAGTGGCAGTAACCTGGTCAAAAAAGTTAAATAAATAAATAAAATAATTGTTAATTTCTTGAACGGATATCTCAGTGAAGTGAAAAGTAAATGAGTATCCAGCCAGGGGATATAGGATAGGGTAGAAGTATCGCAAGGGGCTGTTTGAGGGTAATTTGAAATATGAAAGGAGTTGGCACTTTGTCAGATACTGGAGGAGGTAAATGTTTTATATTCCTCAGATTAGGTGGTATTGGAGCGAATAGAAATGGTATTTGTGCTAGAGGACGGGACTCTGAATTGAACTGTTATCAGTTTGATTTCTTTTCATTTTTTCTCTTTTTTTTTGGGGGGGGGTGATAGCTGTTTATTTGATTAGTAGGTTTTGCTGGTAGCTATTTTGTCTTATTTTCTTAGACTTAGGTAGTATTAATGTAACTGACTATCTGCACGCTTTTGTTTCTGAAATGAGTAAGCATGTTGCCTACCTGATCATCTTCTTTTCTTTGGTAAGCAGTAGTTTTTTTCTAGAATTTTGAGAAAACATTCAGGCATTGTGTCTCTGTTTTCATGAGTGTTTAATATACATTTCTACCCACTAAGCCTTCTGTGGGCCCATAGGCCCATGGAAATTGTTTTCTTTGGATTAAGGTGAGTGTGTGTGGATTAAAAATGTTGGAGCAGTGGTTGCATCTTGTTATGAGGAGTGTAGAGACCAGTCAAGAGAGTTTAGTTGTTCAATTCTGACTAGATTTTGGGGGGGGGGATTCCAACCCCTAACTATTTCAGGAGGTAGTTTTACTGCCTTAAAAGACCATAGGGAGACCACTGGGCAGTGGTCACTAAGGCTGATAGGATGTACTGTGTTATTAGACCAGCAATTGCTGATACTGGTGATGATGAGATCTATAGTTCAGTGATTTCCAGTTATTGAGCCAAACCTGGTTGTATTTCTGACCAGGTTAAGTTGTAAGAGCATTTTGTTAAGTTGGTTAGAATTAAGCCCTACAGCATTAATATTCACCTAGAATTATGGTGTTTTTGTTGCATCCATTTAGAATATTTGTTGCACTGTGTATTTGACAGTATTAAGTGAGGATGGTGGGAGAATGTATATTACAGCAAGAGCTATATATCTGGGTAATATGCCCTTTGCTATTAGCTGTGCTAAACAGAAGGATTTTCTGACTGCAGTTACCACATGATGATTAAACGAATGGAAACTGTCATCCCAGATACCCAGATCCCTGGCTTCATGCTTATTTAGTATTATTTAGTAGTGGAGTATTCTCTATATTATATATTGACTATAAAGGCCGTTCGCTAAATGAAACTCTCTCACACTCTCTGCACATTTAATTTGAGTCCTTTTTCAGTACTCAAAGTATTAACCAGGTTAAGTTCTTTCAGAGGCAGCCTTGGCAAGAATACCCAGATTACACTTGTCTGCAAACTTAGTTTCTCAATTTGGAGATCAGAGAAGTAAATGCCAAAAAGAAGGTGTCCCAGAGTAGACCACTGGGGGCTCCACTTGTTACCGTCATGCTTTCAGATGAAGCACTTGCCATGCGAGCTATATGTGCTCTGTCTTTTATACAGTTTGCTATTTATCTTATCACATGAGGATCTGTATTTAAACCATTTACCTTACTTACAATTTAATCATGGGGTGATGAGTCAAGCACTTCAACTATATCAAAATAAGCCATGTTGACAACATGCCTACTGGCAACATCCTGAGTGACCCTCTGGATGTTAACAGGATTTAACTTCCCTTTGACAAAGCCACTCTGTTTGGGTTCTTTCCTAATTTGATTTTTGATGTAATACTTGATGAGATCAGATACGATATGCTTGATGGCTTTGCAGATTTAGTTCAAAAGGCTGATGAGTCTATAATTACCCAGTCCTTTGGAGGGTTATCATTGTGGAGGAGAATCACCATTCTGGTGCTCCATAATTTGGGAACAAATCCTGAGGCTGAGGCTAGGTTAAAAATGTGAGGGCAGGATCATTGAGAGCATACTTGCTCTTATTTATTAAACATCCAGCTAATTGTCAGGTCCCATTGAGTAAGTACTTTTGATCATTAAAAACACCTTTACAGGTAAGTACTAAGCATCAATCTGCAAACTATTACCTGCCTAGTCAGTAACAGAGGTCAGAATCAAGCCTCATACCATGTATCTGCGAGGTAAAGACCTTAGCCATTGTGCCAAGTCTTTCAATCCTTGGTTATAACAGATGTCTTAGGGATGAAGTTTTGTTGTAAATTTTCTTTCAAGTATACTAGGGATGACTATAGGATCATTGCAGGTGGTCTTATTTAGGCTGAGTTCTGGACATTGTTGGATATTGTTCTTTAGTTGTCTAACATAGCTAAAGAAGCTAACCCAGGTTCATGGGCTGCTTTAATAGTACCAATATTCCAACAGCTAGATATAAAAGTATCGTTTGAAATGTAATAGTGGACAATTTCTCACACCCCTAGACAGGGATCCTTGTCTCTGCACCTACCTAACTAATATAACTTATCTCAAAGCTGCAACAGCCTCATAGTGAGCTAACTCAGCCAGTTCATTAAGTGTAATGGGTCAGCATCATCAGACTGGCACTCACTGAAGAGTGCCAGTGGTTATACATAAACTATTCTTACATTTCTGCATTGGCAATACAGCTAAATATTTACCTGTGTGCATTTTGAAAAACTAGCAATTAAATATTAAATCGAACCCCGCCTGATAACATGGCAGCAGCTGATATCATGCAACAGACTAATGTTTATGACAAAGATCAAGGGGAGGATTCAAATCACCTATGCTAATGTTTCACACATTACTCACGGTGAATGTTTGTACAAAAAGACTGCCGTCAGTGAAAAGCAAAATAGGTAGAGAAGTGTGGAGTACGTGGCATGCACTTAGTATAACGCAAATTCTCCCTCTGATATGCTGTTTATCATTAACTAGCACAACATCTATATAGAGGCCTGATTAGGTCAAGAGCTTTCACATAATGCTATCAGTGCGAGTCAGATACAAATGAATTTTAACCACATGCAGCTGTATCAATAGTACCTCTATATAGAACTCCACTTGTCACATATTGCATTAGTGTGGGCTCATTATCAGTTCTTATTTCTGAACTGGAGCATGAAAACCAGCACAAACCACATCAATCAGAACATATGAAAGTTTGACAAGTTTCTGTTATCCGTTTATTTCTGTTTACCTTTGACTGAAGAGAATTTGTAGGGATCCATATGTCCTGATACTACAGTTGGATGAGTTAGATAGGTTATTTCTGGAGAGTGGCTATAAGAAGTCTATTTTGGTAAATGTAAGAGAAGAGGTAATGGGCATGAGTGCCTCCTCAACAAGAAACATGACTTGTTATGGTAGTAGCAATAGGCTTCACTTTGTTACCACTTACACAGGGGATATCGGTTGTGTAGTGGAAGTAGTGAAGCGTAACTGGCATGCTCTCTTGTTGGATCCAGCCACTGCCAGGATGGTGGGGAGGTCTCTGCGTTTCACTTATAGAAATAGTAACAACTT